>NW_028261388.1:14489262-14686762 GCF_051295495.1 Thamnophis sirtalis
CGGCGGATGGAATTTGGAGGAGGCCTAATCTGTGGGATCTGATCGGTCTAGTGGAAGTAATTGGCAAACTATCAAATTGGCAAATTATCAACAAATTCCTACTGTTTGGGACATAATTTAGCATTTTGTTCCTATAATTAAGCTTAAATTCTCCTTTCAGAACTAAATGGTTAAAAAAAAATCAAATATTCAACCAAAATGAAACCATCTCAAGTAGTAGTGGTAATAGTGGTAGTGACAGCAGTAACAAGAATCAAATTATTTGTGCAAAAGAAGGATAAGGTCTCTATAATGCTGCCTGGAGAACAAATTTCCAGTTGCTTTCTCAATGACCTGTAACTCATACAAAACAGATATTTCAATGAGCAGTAGATTAAATTGTACTGCTTTAGTGATTGTGTGCCTGGCTTCCATGACCTCATTTTCCTTCATCTCTGTTTTTTTAAACTATTGATGTTAGCTTATTCTGGAAGCAAAACTGTTGCTTTTCACTGAGTTGTGAGCCATCCTTTACTTTTGCAAAAGGGGAGAATCCATTTGGGTGTGTCCTAGTCAATGTTCCTGCCGGTGTTTTGTTGCCACATGCGCGGCCGCTCACCCGCGCACCTTAGAGGGAACAGTGGTCCTAGTCAGTGCTGAAATTCATTTTTTTTTTACTACTGGTTCTGTGGGCGTGGCTTGGTGGGTGGGGTGTGACTTGGTGGGCATGGCAGGGGAATGATACTGCAAAATCTTCATTCCCACCCCACTCTGCGGCCAGCCAGAGGTGGCATTTTCTGGTTCTCCGAACTACTCAAAATTTGCCCTATCGGTTCTCCAAACTTCGGAAAATTTGCGCTACCAGTTCTCCGAACAACTGAAAATTTCTGCTACCGGTTCTCCAGAACCTGTCAGAACCTGCTGGATTTCACCCCTGGTCCTAGTTAATAAGAATACTATGATAGAAAAAATATTATGGTATGCCAGTTTGAGAGCCATGGAGAGAAAAACATTACAGAGTGTGGTGAACACAATACAAAACATGGTGGGCTGTCCCATGATACAGTGGTGGGATTCAAATAATTTAACAACTGGTTCTCTGCCCTAATGATTTCTTCCAAAAACCAGTTCACCAAACTGCTCAGAAAGTTAACAACTGGTTCTCCTGAAGTGATGCGAACTGGCTAAATCACACCACTGCCTTGATACCACTAGATGAGATCGTAGGGCTCACTGCCTTAGAAGAGTGAGGAAAATCCTCAGGAATGACTCACACCCTGATCAGCACTTCTTTACCCTCCTATCATCGGAAAGGAAATATAGAAGGGTAGCCAGCCACACAACAGGCTGAAGAACAGTTTCTATCCGTAAGCTGTCAGACTCCTGGATGAGAAAACTAAACATGTTTACTTAGAATAAGCTGTATATTATATGTGTCTGTATTTGTGTGTGTGTGTACGTATATACTGTATACCACTTCAAGAATGTATTACACTTCATTTTAGAAACAGGAAAAAAGTCCTATTTTGTCGAGAAAATAACTAGTAACATGGCTCAAAAGACTGTATGGGAGACAAACATAAGAAACAATTTGCATATTTTAAATCCTGTGTAAACATATAATTACATGAATGAAATGTACTTTTCTACTTTGCTGTTGTTTTCCAATTGAAATTAGCCAGAAATCATTTATTTTGTAAGGAATGATTTTTTGTTTGTTTTTATATTTCTTTTTTTTAAGTGCTGTTTAGCACAAAAGGAAAGGAAATCTGTACAAACAATAACATTGAAAGCTTTTTTCTCAATTAAAAAGAAAAAAAAGTTGCTCCATTGGCAGAACAACAAGACAATAAAAAACAATAAATGTGCTGTAAGGCTATGTGAGAATTAAAACATAATTCTTTTTTTTTTAAAAAAAAAATCTTGAACTTGAACTATTGTATACTCTTCAAATGATCAGAAAATAGGCCATGATTTCAACTGTCTTTTAAAAATAGATTTTATGGCAGTAAGCTCACTATCTCCAGCTCAACACAACCAGTCCAAGAAGGTCCTACTCTAATTTAGGATAGTGTGAGGCATATCCATAGCTGGAATCATAAGCAAAATCTTCCTACAACAGGAATTTGACAGAATTAGGCTTTTAAAATATTTTTTAAAAAATGTTCAGAGCTTTATAGTCTAATTTGAATGCCATGAATCATAATATCTTCTCAGCAGGGACTCATGGCACAGATTTCCCAGTGGAGCCAATAGTACAGGTGCTTTTTCAGAAGGCAACTGAACCAGAAGTAGTATTCAGCAGATTCTGACCAGTTCTGAAGAATGGGTAGCAGAAATTTTGAGTAGTTCGGAGAACCGGTAAATACCACCTCTGACTGGCCCCATCCCCATCTATTCTCTGCCCGTGACCCAACAAATGCATGTCCGACAAAACCGTGCCAACAAAACCGCGCTGACAAAACCGTGCCCGCCATCAACAAACAACATAATGGGACGCAAAAACAAGGGTTAGGGTTAGGGTTAGGATTAGGGTTATAACGTTGTTTTCGCGTCCCATTATGTTGTTTGTTGATGGCGGGCGCGGTTTCGTTGACGCGGTTTTGTCAGTGAGCATTTGTCGGGCGCACATTTGTCGGTGAACCTTCTCTGCCTCCTAAGTCCCAGCTGATCGGGAGGAAATGGGGATTTTGCAGTAACCTTCCACTGCCATGCCCACCAAACCATGCCATGCCCACTAAGTCACCCCCACAGAACCGGTAGTAAAAAATGTTGGATCCCACCACTGAACTGGACTTGTTTTTTCTTTGAAGAAATTTCACTTCTCACCCAAGAATGACCCTCTAAAATAGGGGTATCAAACTCGTGGCCCATCATGCACTGGCCACACCCACGCCCAGTTTAGCAAAGGGGGAAAAGCCATGATACATTATGTGATGCCGCCATGATGATGCAAGTTTAATACCCATGCTCTAAAAGGATGCAAATGACCAGCTGTTTGCAAGGAATATAAATCCTTCCATTTCCCACTATCCCGTCAGAGCTGAAGAAGCTTCTTGGATGAGAAGTGACATGTCTTCGAAGAAAAAAAAAAGAAAGTCCATTTGCCTCCTGAAAAAGCACCTTTGACCAACCATGACCTGGATGACTGAGAATCTCTACAGACCAATAGAGACAGTATTCCAGACATTTGTATGGTTTATTAGTTAAGTTGCAGTATCCTTTTTATAACACTCAAGAGCTTTAGCCAGAATACAGGTAAGACGCAAAGCTTCCTCACCTCCCTCTGTATCTCTTTCAATTGTACACAGAATGACTTTTTATTAGGGAAGAAATCAATAAGTGAGAAATTGTAAAAGAGCTATTAGATACCTGTTATAAACCGTCATATCACTCATTGGCTTTTGGCTGACACGTTTCTGCATCCCCTAAGAAATAATAAAAATGTCACATGGAACATCTCTATTTACTAGTTGCAATTAGCCAGAATACATTGAATTCAGAAGAAAGGGATGTTTTGTTCTCTTTGGGGCATGGCAAAAGGGATGTTTTTTTTTTTTTTTTTAGCATAAGAAAAAAGGAAGAATGGAAAATAACTCTGTATGGACACTTAATATTGAAAACGTTCTCCTTGCAAATCAAAAATGCAATCTTATGTTAACAGATCTGGGGAATTTCAGCGGACGAACACGAAGTGCCGTGTCCGTGAGGGAAGGTCAAGGTGTGGTGCTAATATGCTCTCCTCCACTTCACTCGCCAGGTAAGGTTGGCTGAATGTTATATTGATGGCAACTCTGTGGGCTCATAATTTTCAGCCGTGATCTTGATGGTGGATCAGTAAAGACTTTGATACCCCAGCTATCAAAAGGATAATTAAAGTCTGTGTCTCGTAAAAGCTTCTGAACCGGAGTTAGCATTTTTGAAATAAGGTTAAACCAATCCATTTTGCTCAGTGAATAGAAACAGCAATAGGCAGACAGTAGATAGGAGTCTCCCAAGGACTTTCTCCCACTCCTCCCCTCTCTCAGATCTCTTCTAAATGTCACTACTGAGAGAGAAGCTTGTTGGAAGTAGCTCAGTTGAAATTTGTTCATATAACCTTCTACCATATCCTATATAGATGTCGTTGCAGAGGACGGAGCTCCTGCCTCAACTTCTCATGAGGCATACATTAAAAACACAGATGGAGTAGGAAAGACAAGATGGAGAGGAGAAAGGAGAGGAATAGGAAAAAGGGAAGGGTAGAAGAAGGGGGGAAGGTTAAAAAAGGAAGAGAAAGGAGAGAAGGGAGAGGTGGAAAGGTGAGAAGAAAGAGAAGAAAGTGGGATAGGAAGGAGAGAGGAAAGAAGGCAGGGAAGCAAGGAGGGCAAGAGGGAGGGAAGGAAGGAGAGAAGGAGAGTAGATAGGAAGGAGGGAAGGAGGGAAGAAAGGAGGGAACTTAAGAGAAGAGAAAGGAAGGAGGGAAGGAGGAAAGGAGGGAGGGAAGATATGAGAGAAGAAGGGGGGAAGAAGAGAGGAAAGAGAGAGGGAAGGAAAGGTAGGATAGGAAAAGAAAGGAGGGAATGAAGGAGGGAAGGAGAGAAGGAGGGAGGGAAGGAAGGGGAGTGGGAAAGAAGAAACAAGGGAAGGAAAGAGGGAGGGAGGGGAGAAGATATCTAACCTCTGATGTCTATAAGGATTTTGATATTATGGGAATGTCTTGAAACGCAGTCAAATGTAAAGCGAAACAGTGAATGTTGTATTGTTTTTTACCAATTATTGGTTGTTGTATTTTTCTTTTACTAATAAAAATATTTAAAAAATAAAAAATAAAAAAATAAAAATAAAAAACACAGATGGAGCTTTCATACCATCAAGGCTGCCATCTTGGACTTATATACCTGATATATCTTCTTCATGGGAGACTCGTCCCGCATATGTGATGGAACTGGAGGAGGGGGAGATGGGCCACACCTCCCATGACAGCCAATCTGACCCTGAATTGTTAAATTATTTGAATACCATCACTGGCTGAGATGGTTTCTCAGGTACACTAGCCCTATACCTATAAAGGGCATTAAAGGTCATAACCAATACCTTGAATTGGACCCAGAAGCAAATTGACAAACAGTGCAGCTTATACAACAGGCTTGTAACATGGGCCACCCTTTGGCCTGTTCGTGTAGTAGCTGCTTTATGGGCCAGCTGTAGCTTCTGGTTGGTGGTTTTTGATAAATAAATATCAGGCTTTATTTTCTGATAGCTGAACTGAATGGTGTGCGGGCTTGCTCTGATCTGGATATATTGGCTAATATTGAAATAGCCAAAGGCCATTCCCTTTGGGATTATCTATACAAAAGCCACAGCATTGTTTCTATAGGAGAAGGACAGACTGTCAGCACCTCTCCATTAAATAATTAGGAAAGAAAGATCACGAGACTCCATGTGTGGAAATCAAGTGTACTTTTACTAATTAAAAATGATTAAAGGCATAGCGAAGCGAAATCTGAATATTTAGGCGCGAAAGTGATTGATATATAGAATAGCCCATTCCCCACCCCTTGGCATCACAGTTACAGTCCAATCATAATTCTCCCAAGTGTCAGGTGCAAGATAACTTCAAAAGGCATCACGAAGATGGAATGTCGGTGCCGTTAGTCCTGGCGGGAAACTCCCACGCATGCGTAGTCCGAACAACCGGTGAACTCCAGAACCTTCCTCCAGCACAATGAGTAACCCCTCCCAAATACCATGCCCTCCCTCCCCGTTTCATGGCAGCCGAAGCAACAGCAAAGCAGAGGCTGACACAGACAGAGCTTGGGGCTGGAGACAAAAGAGGAATCAGCCTGGAGTCATTACTTTTGTGTATTCCTGAACAAGGAATCACGAGCTGAGGCGGGAGGCAAGTCAACCAGAAGATGTTTATTGTAAACCAGAAATAACAGAACTGAACTACTTCGGGTTGACAGCTTTTTATATGGCAGCTGTCAACCCGGCAACCAATTAAAACCCATAATTTTCCCGCCAGAACGCTCCATGCGTTTTAACCAATGAGAGCCCAGATCCTGCACTGATTGACACCTGAGACACAACAATTACATTCCCACAAACATCCCACAAGCAACTATCATCACCATTAACAACCCCTTACTCCCTTGCGGGATAGAGTCTAGGCAACTCAATGGAGCTAGCAGAGTGTTTACTGGCCGGATGCCCTTCTGGTCACCAATGCAGAGTTTTGTTCAACAGCTACATTCTCACTGTGCCCATAGAGAGAAATACCTGCCTCTACCTAGGATTGAACTCACAGCCTTGTGATTGTGAGGTTAGCACTCCACCTCTCGGCCACCACACCTCTCCATCCCACAAGCAACTATGACTGATGGAAACAAATAAAACTAGAAATTACCCACCGTCATTTACCAACAGATTTCTTATCTACTGTAGGAGTCCTGGGAAAAGTCGCCAAAAGCCTTGATACTTTTTAATGAAGTCCTTACTTGTTACAGCTCTAGTTTTCTCTAAAATGATCTCTCTGAGTTCTACCACTTCTGATTGCAAGTTTAGCTTTGAGTGATTAAAAATGTTGAGTATATTCAAAGCCTGGGAGATGGTGTGGTTCTTCTCTATTATGTATGTTTTATTTATGTCAGGAGTTGACAACCTCTCTGGGCCATTGAGCACACAATTGCACTGAGGATATTACGGGAACTTTCTCAAAATGCCACAAAAGTCTGTGAAAAAGTAATGTTAGCCAGAAGCAAATGGTTTTTTTGTTAGTTCTTGCTGCATAAAGCACTTCTAATAAAGAGGCTCCTAGATACGTTTGGTAGTTTGTAGCATAACTTCTTTCTCTCCCTTTCCCTATATCATAAGTGAGTCAAGAAAATTCTCAGCTTTTTCATGTACAGTATATATTTATTTTAGCACGTAGGAATCGTTCAGAATAATCCGGCGTGTGGTAACATCTTTTAGAAAATGTTTCCATTTCCCTTGTCTCCTGACTTGTCATACTGAGCTACAGTGTCAGGAATTGACATAAAAATTGAAAGTTCCACAGGGATCTGTTTAGGACTCAAAGAAAAGGTTTCTTCTAAGTTTCAAAGCCGTAGATGGAAAATGTTGAAAAGTTGTATTAAAATGTACTTTAATAATGGGAATAATGCATCAATGTGAATTTTTTTTCTCAGGTTTCCTATAGAGGAGCCTAGAGATGTTCTTGAATTAATAACATATTTGATAATCAGATTTGTTATGATTATGGAAAATATTGTGCATAATGGGTGTGTATTTGAGTTTGTGTGTGTTAAGGTTTATACTTAGAATAAGTATGTCAGACATGGAAGCCATCTTTTACCATTGGGACTCCAGGCCTGGTACATTTTCTGTGGGAAAATGGGATGGGGGAATTATGCAGAGTGTGGGTGATATATAGCAATGACAACATTCTTTCTCAGAAAGTCAAGACCACCTGGCCCCACAGCTGTGATGGGGTGACTGGGAGGCATCTCCAGTTTGAGATGATGCCTGATTCGACCATGTGATGGACATGTGGGTGCTGGGCAAGGATTTGAATTTTCTTTTGGGTGGGGAAAACCTGGAAACTTCAGATTCGGGTTTTCCCAGATGTGCCAATATAACATCTCTCAGAGTTTCAGAGTTTTCTTTCATTGGGGGTGTTACTTGGAACCCTGACAAAGTAATTATTTTGCTATATAGATTTAGAGACTGTTTTGGATTGTTAAACTTGCATGTTGTTTATATGAAGTTTTGATTTGCATTTAGAGTAAAATATTATCTTATTATATATTTGTATTTGTACTGAGGAAAGTTGGGAGTCACATTTCTTTTTTTATTTCGGTCACTTTTTAAATTCTTCCCATTTAGATTCCATTTGCCCTTTTTTAAATCTCTTTTTTTTGTTACTTTGTATTTTATCTGTCTGTTGGTTTAATTAGTAAAGCATCAAGTCAACTGAGGAAAAACAAGAAAATGTGAGGAAGAAACTAAAGATTGTCTTACTTGGCTCTCTTTGGCATAAGAAGGAAAGGGAAATACTGTTAGATTTTCATTAATGTTAATACTTTGTGGTATGTCAAGTCTGGAGACAAACATCAGAAATAATGTTAGAACCCTATCAATATAGGGTAGCAGAATCTTGAAAGTTTCACAGTGTTTTTATCAGCAGTTACTGTTTATTTTCTCAAAGATCATCTCATGGTTCTTCTACACTTCCACTGTAGACAATAAAATTCAGTGGACCATTAACAAATGGAATACTGCCACACTTGGAATACTGCATTCAGTTTTGGTCACCACGATGTAGAAAAGATGTGGAGACTCTAGAAAGAGTGCAGAGAAGGGCAACAAAGATGATTAGGAGAGTGGAGGCTAAAACATATGAAGAACGGTTGCAGGAAATAGGCACGTCTAGTTTAATGAAAAGAAGGACATGATAGTAGTGCTCCAATATCTCAGGGGCTGCCACAAAGAAGAGGGAGTCAAGCTATTCTCCAAAGCATCTGAAGGCAGGACAAGAAGCAATGGGTGCAATGGGTGGAAACTAATCAAGGGAGAAGCAACTTAAAATTAAGGAGAAATTTCTTGACAGAACAATTAATCAGTGGTACAACTTGCCTCCAGAAGTTGTGAATGCTCCAACTGGAAGTTTTTAAGAAGATGCAGGATAACCATTTGTTTGAAATGGTGTAGGGTTTCCTGCCTAAGTAGGGGGTTGGACTAGAAAACCTCCAAGGTCCCTTCCAACTCTGTTATTCTATTCTATTCTAAATAGATCTCATCCTTGAGTTGACCTTGTCTAGGTTAAACAGTAAGCAGGATTAACTTTGGTTACTGCATGGATGGGTTTCTACCCATGAATTTCAAGATTCTTGACTAAATTAGAGGGTTAAAAATATCCTAGAAGACAATGGCAAATGATGCATGATGAACTACATGGATGTACTCAGATGGTCGCCAGATGTTGAGCTCAGTTGGAGGGCATTGCTCATCTGTCATATTAATGATAAATGATAGAATTATTCTAAGCAGGCATAAGGTGTCACATGGATATGGATAGAATGTTCTTTTTTGGGTTAAATAAAATAAGGGTGCTGGTGCCATAATAGATTCCTCATTCCAGCTTCACACACACACACACACACACACACACACACACACACACACACACATATTGATGATAGATAGATATAGATATCTATTTAGATTTTACAACCCCTGGTATGCCAAATATGGGAGGAAGATCACTACTTCCATTCTCTGTCCTTCGGCTCATCACAAGAGACCATCCAGACAGAAACCCAATATTTTTTACTGTTGCCTTTTTGGCAACAGTATAACATATATAACATAGATATAACAAATATAACATAGATATAGATGATATAGATATAGATATAGATATAGATATAGATATAGATATAGATATAGATATAGATATAGATATAGATATAGATATAGATATAGATATAGATATAGATATAGATATAGATATAGATATAGATATAGATATAGATATGCATATGCATATGCATATGCATATGCATATGCATATACATATACATATACATATACATATACATATACATATACATATACATATACATATACAGATGATAGATAGATAGATAGATAGATAGATAGATAGATAGATAGATAGATAGATAGATAGATAGATAGATAGATAGATAGTAGCTTTCATTCCACATATTTTAGAAAATGTTTCCATTTGCCTTGTCTACTGACTTGTCATACTGAGCCTGGAATTGACATAGAAGTTGAAAGTTCCAAAAGAATCTGTATAGGACTCAAAGGCATTTATGTTTAATGATACAAACAAATTTAAAAAGACCCCAAAATTGGACCTTTGGACTCTTTGGCCCAGAAAAGAGTTCTAGGTTAGCTAACAAAAAGGTAAAAAATGCCTGTAAAATGCATATATTTGTGTAGATTTTAAATACGTTAGAATAACTTACATGAGAAACTTTGTGTTTTAATTTACAAAGTAATGAATTTATAGAAGAAATGACATTTTAAAAAACCCCTGATTTATTGATACCTAGATAGCATTTGCATGAAAAACTTTCAGGTTTAATCCTGAATTTTTTTTTTTTTAAAAAAAGATCAGTAAGTGATACCAATTCTGAAAAGTACTGTCAATATGGATAATATAAGGTATCTCTATCTCTCTAGCTATCTCTCAAGGGGATGTGGTGGCTCAGTGGCTAAGACACTGAACTTGTTGATCAGAAAGGTCGGCAATTTGGCAGTTGAAATCCCTAGTGCCGCATAATAGAGTGAGCTGCTGTTACTTCTCCCAGTTTCTGCCAACCTAGCAGTTCGAAAGCATGTAAAAATGCAAGTAGAAAAATAGGGACCACCTTTGGTGGGAAGGTAACAGCGTTCCGTGTGCCTTCGGCATTACTTCATCTATCCATCTATCTATCGATCTATCTATCTATCTACGCAGACACACACGTATAGGTTAATCCTCTACAGCAGAAGTGGGTTCTGGCAGGCACTGCTGCTGGTTTGCTGATGGCTGCATGCTGCATGCGCATGCACAGTTCAATAAAAAAGGGGGGGGAAATTGGTTTGGGGGCATGGCAGGCCTGGGTCACTGCCGGTTCCAGCAACCCAGGCTGCCAAACCACTACCGGTTTGGCCGAACCAGTCTGAAATGATAGGAACCCACCACTGCTCTAGAGGGACATTTATATGAAGGAACTTTTCCTTCACTAAAATATACGTACATTCCAACATAATAATAGATACCATCTTATTAATTCCAACTCCCATTCCTCATTCCTGACAGTATCTTTATAACTGACTCCAGTCTAGTGAAATGGAGATTATTAAGCTCTAACTAGGAAAAAAAATGGGAAAAATGTTCAACTTTGGAGAAAATGAATCTGTGATGACAGCATAACTGAATAGGTGTGAAAGTTGTGTTGCTATGAATTTATATGAATTTTCCAATTAAAAACTGAAGGGCCGTGCATACTTCCCTCATCCCACAGCTGCTTCACCATTCTTCAATAGGAGTCTTATTTCAGTTGTCCACATTTTTTCCCTTTGGACAGCATGGGTTACTCTCATCAATATGATAATTATGGATCTTCCAGTGCTGATAGTTTGTCTGTTTCTACTCTCAGATCTCCAAGCATTTTGAATATTAATTTCTGAGCTGCTCATTAGCAAACTAATCACTTTTTGAGGTTAGCAAAGTTCTTACATCACAGCATGAGGATTTTGGCAGATATCCCACCACTTTTAGAATTTTCTTGCAAATAAGCATACCAATTATTCTGATGACTCTAGCGGCCAGTGGAGCTGCCAGCAGATTCAGACAGTGAGGAAGTTGGGGAGGAACATGAGCCAGTCCTGGAGTCTGGGGAAGGCTCTGATGAGGGCTCTGTGTCGGAGGCAGAGAGGGGGCCAGAGCCGTATGCCAGTTATCAGCTGCCTTCAGAGGCAGACATCAGTGAGGCAGACAAACAGCTGGAGCCTGTTCCCAGTGTGCACATGCACTGAGATGCAAGATGAAGGGAACAGCTAAAGAACAGGGGTCAACTTGGGAGTAAGGCCGCAGGTGGATGATGAATGGCCCCTCTCAGAGGAAATAAAAGAGGAGCAAAAGGGGAGTGGAGTTTGCAGGAGACAATCAGTTCACTTAATTGGTTTGTGACTCTCCGAGATTCCTTGCCATGTTTTACAGATATCGTCCTGTCAGCTTTCCAAGCCAGATAAGGTCTGTGACTGCATATCCTCCCTTGAAAGACTTTACTGGATGTGAATGAGCAGAATTCACAATAAATTAATAAAAGTGTTCTTGTCGGGACAAGGAGCTTCATGCTCTTGGGAAGCCTAGATCAAAACAGTACCCTTTTATCTACCTGTGAACTAGAATTGGGCTTGTCTAAGACACTCACACTGTATTCCTATCCTGGATTCTGGGCCCTTTTACCTAACCATCTTCTTGGTACTTCCTCCTGTTTCTCAAGGCCATTCCTTCTTCCCTCAACACCTTACAAGTATTAGTAACACTGTTTCCTATTCACGATTCCTGGCTATCAACCCTTGGGACGCCACCTTTGCCTGGCATACCTAACAAACCAACATCCCATATTTGTGAGTGTACAACTGGTTCTAGACTGTTTGATTAGAGCACTATATCATTAAATGAAATAGAGCTGTGAAAATTCATCAGGCTGCCTGTGAAGAGACAAATGACCTACTACATGGATATTTGCAGATCATTTAAGATATCTCAGGATGCTATGTGTAAACAAATAAGTAAATTAAAGGAAACATGGGTGATGCATTGTCTCTTTTGCTGAAAGTGTATTCCTAGGAAGTGAACATCACATATTAGCTGCTGTAGCCGAGAGTTTGGAGAGGAGCTATAATCAGGGGATGCAGCCTTGGACTCAAAGTAAGACAACAGATGGCTATGCATGATCACTAAATAACAATTACTTGACAAGAGGAAGATAAATGGGAGCAGGTTACTGGTTTCCCAGTAGCTCCCTGTGATATATAGGATAACAGAGACTCAGCTGCATTTTATGTATATGTAAGATGAGGTGAGAAAGTCAGATTTTGCTCGGCAAGGAACTGTGTGAATAATAACTGGATAAGAGTGAGGCTGATAGTGATTTATTAGTCTAACACATGGCTAAACAGGAATATTGGCATCATTAGGCAGCTGATTAACTTTTGATAAATTGGGTTGTCTGACTTCCCTACCTGTGTTCCCAATTATTTTAATTGTCTCCCACACCTCTCCACTCAGAAAAAGCCCCCCCCACCTCCCCCCCCAAAAATCTCAAGTTTTAGGGCCCCAGCTTTTCATAATTGGAGGTGTTCTATAGTTGAAGGGCATCTGAGACACTGAATGTCCAGCATTCTACTATTTTACATGCTCACAGCATATTTAAATGGCTTACTGAATTATTACATATTAAGCTAGCCCAGCTGGCTGGCTGGCTGACAGCATTCAGCACACTAACACAAGCACACACCCCACAAGGTGTGAAGGTTAATATTAACCAAGCACAGTATATTTATCTGAGTGCTGCCATTTGGTCTTTTGCTGATCTGGTTAACTGCTCTGTGTGCTCTGCAGAATAATCTTTGGTGAGGGCACCTTTGTTTTCATATTCATTTGTTGAAGGCCAGAACAATGAGACATTGTCCGAAGAGTGGCTCAAATCCAGCTTACTATACATGTGAGATCCTTTGCTATTATCAGTGGCAACATCCATAGAGCCTGGAATGCTCTGCCTGATTCCGTTGTTACATCCTCAAACCCCCACAGCTTCAACCTTAAATTGTCTACCGTGGACCTCACCCCATTCCTAAGAGGTCCGTAAAGGGGGCGTGCATAAGCGCACCAGCGTGCCTACCGTCTCTTTCCTACTTTCCAGTGGTGGGTTCCAGATCCCGTCACAACTGGTACACTGCGACATGGCTGGGCATCTACCACAGGCACCCACGCTGTGCATGCACGTGCACCCACCGCCCTGCGACACTCCAGCTGCTCGGCAGAGGTCGCACAGGTGCTGTATGCTGCGCGAGCAAGCGCAAATGGCCCAGTTGGCTTAAATACAGGTGAGAAATGAGGGAGGGCAGGTGGGCACTCCAAAGCACTGTTCCTGTACGGTGGCCACTGCTCCCAGCAGCCACCGGTATGCCCATACCAGGGTGCACTGGCCTGAACCCACCACTGCTACTGTCCCCATTTACTTGTATTCATTTCCTTTGTCCACATCCATGTTCATACTTGTACCTGCTATCCTGTATATGTTAGCTAATTCTAAGACTGAACTTCTGAATTGCTCAAATGTAGGTGACACTTGAAAGAATTGTTTGGGTTGTTCTGTGAGAGATTAGACCTATGCAAAGCTTCAAAGGACTCCTTCACTTCAATGATGTTTTGAAGAAGCAATTCTTTCAGTTCAAATTGTGAGCAAGGTGTCCACATTCAAAAGTAGTTTTCCTTTGTCATCCATTGTTGGCATCCTCTAGCACTTCCATACTTGGAAAAGACTTCTGCACTTGTTACTTAAATAATGGGCAAAGCCAACAGAATGAATCAAACTACCTCACTGATGCAAACATGGAATTCCAGTTTTCAGATTCAGATTAACAGAGTTAGAAGAGACCTTATACATCATCCAGTCCAACCCCACCACTCAAGCAGGAGACCCTACACCATTTTTGACAAATGGCAGTCCAGTCTCTTCTTAAAAGTCTCAAGTGATGAAGCACCCACAACTTCCAAAGGCAACTTCTGTTCCATTGGTTGATTGTTCTCATTGTCAGAAAGTTCCTCCTTATTTCTAGGTTGAATCTCTCCTTGGTCAGTTTCCATCCATCATTCCTTGTCTGGCTTTCAGGTACTTTGGAAAATAGCTTGACCCCCTCCTCTTTCTGGCAGCCCCTCAAATATTGGAACACTGCTATCATATCTCCCCTGGTCCTTCTCTTCACTGGACAGTTCCTGTAACTGTTCTTCATATGTTTTAGTCTCTAGTCCCCTAATCATCCTGGTTTCTCTCCTCTGCACTTTTTCTAGAGTCTCAACATATTTTTTATAATGTGATGATCAAAACTGGATGCAGTACTCTAGGTATGGTCTTACTAGGGCTTTATAGAGTGTTTTTTTCCTTACGCTTGGTTGAGATCATTGCTATTGCTGCACCATTTTGAACACTACTGGTAGCAGGATTCCGTTCCTTCAGATTTGCAACCAGCCAGTCTTCCATTGAGGACTTATATACTGAATGGCTCTGGAAGAAGGCTGAGAAAGTATCTACAGACCCCTCATATCCTGAACATAATCTATTTAAACCTCTCCCGCAGTGGTGGTTTTCAATTTTTTTTTAGAACTTCTTCTATAGGTGTGGCCTGCTTTGTGGGAGTGGCTTGACGGCCATGTGACTGGGTGGGCATGGCCAACTTGTAAAATATGGTGAAACTCACTTAACAAGGCTCTTGCTTAGCAACCAAAATGTTGGCTCAGAAACTATGGCATTGAAGTGTGCAAATCTTAAAGCTGTCAAGTTACAAGACCCTTGCACCCGTAACCCTTTAGGAAAAAAAACCCCAGGGGTGTTCAAACATGATGGCTTCCCAGACTTGGGAAACATGACCTAAATACCTCTAGCACATGAATGCTCCTTGGCTTTCAAAGCAGTTTTTCCCCCCACTGTGAAAACCTTCTTAATGTTACATGGTGTCCCCTTAGACCTTATCTCTGCAGGCCAAAAACATCCAGCTCTTTCAACCACATTACATTAAATAATGCTGATACTGGAACCCATGCTACCTATCTATGGAGACCAAGCTTTTAAAAATGTGGCATCGAGGATTGCATTCATTCTTATTACAATATTTATCCTACACCCTTAGGGTTACCAAAACTCATGAGGTTGATAGTGCTCTTTTTTTTCCTGTTTTGGATCTCTTTCCAGCTGAAAGAAATGTGCCCCCTTAGATTTATGGATTCTATGTTTACTATCCTTTGAACTAGGATAGCCGATGAGGAGACGGGGGGGGGCATTCTGTGATAGTCACAAAGCCATTCAGTTCATAAGTGCAGAATCAGCTTTTTTTCATGTCTACCACATTAACTCATCTTTGGTAGCTCTGTGCAAAGTAGCAAGAGAGAAAGAAATCCCAAAGATTTATCACAGTAATTAAAGTTGAATAAAGGCAAAGACACAGTCTGTGGTTTTATTTGGCCAGGTATGTATGTGATAGATCAAGAACAACGAAGAGCTCAAAAGGAAGCAATTTCATTTCTAGGTAATAAATAGATGGTATCACCTCCTCCTACGTGGAATATTCCAGCCACAACAAATAAATTGCTTTCATTAAAGACTTGCATGGAGGATTAATGAATATTGATAATAAGCTGTATGTGAAAATATACCATTTACTGTAGACAGAAGGGAGGGAGTATGGATATATGGGGCATAAGAAAAAACGTTAAATCTTTTAACCTCTACTGTAGGTGTCTCCCTGGTTTTGGAATAGGATGTGCAGTTTTTTGGACTCAGAAAAATAAATGTTTTTTTCACAAAAGTAATCTACGGTTTGCCTCAAAAAGAGCATGGCTCCTAATTTGTATTTGTATTTATTAGTTTGTCAAACATGTACAAGATAGTAGGTATACATATAAACATGGACATGAAGGAAAGAAATGAATACAAATAAATGGGGAAGGTCGGACAGGGACGGTTGGCACGTTGGTGTGCTTATGCACGCCCCCTTTATGGACCTCTTAGGAATGGGATGAGGTCCACAGTAGACAGTTTGAGGTTGAAGCTATGAGAGTTAGAGGTAGTGGTGGGTTTCAAAAATTTTTAGAACCTCTTCTTTAAGTGTGGCCTGCTTTGTGGGAGTGGCTTGCTGGCCATGTGACTGAGTGGGAATGGCTCACAGCCATGTGACTGGGTGGGAGTGGCTTACCAGCCATGTGACTGGGTGGGCGTGGCCAACTTGTAAAATGTGGTGAAACTCATTTAACAATGCTCTTGCTTAGCAACCAAAATGTTGGCTCAGGAACTCTGGCATTGAAGTGTGCAAGTCTTAAAGCTGTCAAGTTACAAGACCCTCGCACTCTTAACCCTTTAGAAAAAAAACTCCAGGGGTGTTCAAACTTGACAGCTTTAAGACTTGTGGACTTCAACTCCCAGAATTCCTCCTCTCACTTTTGATCTTGATGATGTGCGGACGGGCGGGGACAAGCTGGAACCGGTTCTAAACGCACTGTAGATTTGTGGAACTTCTTCTATAGAAGAACTTAGAACTGGCAGGAACCCACCCCTGGTTAGAGGATGTAACAATGGAGTCAGGTAGAGCATTTCAGGCGTTGACCACTCTGGTGCTGAAGTCGTATTTTCTGCAATCAAGTTTGGAATGGTTTACCTTAAGTTTGCATTGATTGTTTGCTTGTGTATTATTGAAGTTGAAGCTGAAGAAGTCGTTGACAGATAAGACATTGTAACAGACAAATTTGTGTACTGAGCTTAGCAGCCGGTGCAGTTCCAGATTGTCCATTTATTATACTGTAATTTGAGGCATGGTGATGGACAGGGATTCACACAAACACTTCTCCCTTCCATTAGGATCCTTATAAAACTGATCAATCACTTTCTAAATTTCAGTAGATCTTTATACTCAAATGCTTCCAAAAGAAAGCTAAAGTCTGGTGCCTTAATCACTTCAACACCCAAAAGTTGTAAATAATAAGGTTAACTGGGAGGTAATGGCTCGATCATAGCATTCCACCAGGATGCTAATTAACAATTAATTCTATCATTCAGGATTTTTGCCCTCCTACATTTCTTATTACACTGTGGTAAATGCTAGATAAGTTGCATTCCTTTCAGACATCTATATTTGTGGTTTTTGGTGGAGATCATTCTGCGATCTGTGCTAATTTGTTGACACCTCTTTGAGATTAGAAATCTAACAGATAGCTGTCAAAATATAATATACTGGTTGATAAACTGGCGTTGCCCAAGTATTTATTTATAGGGGGAAATATCCGGACCAAACATAATTACTAATGTTGGATTTTCCCCCTTATCAGAGGGAGCCCCCTTGTGGAGTACTGTGAATCATTACTATGGCAACTCCACTGGCTGCACAGTAGAAGCCATTTTACGGCAGTATAGTAGAAACCATTTTAAGGTGCAACAGGCTGTATCTTAACAGAACACACACCCCGAGGGATTTTAGGGGTGTCTTACCCCCACAGAATTTGTTTCCAGAGAATAAGCCATCTGTGTACCAAGTTTGGTTGTAATTGCTCAAGGCATACCAGAGTTATGCTGGAACATACATACACACACACACACACACACACACACACACACACACACACACACCTGTTTATTGTCTCTCTGTGTGTGTGTTTGTGTGTGTGTGTGTGTGTGTGTGTGTGTGTGTGTGTGTGTGTGTATGTATGTATGTATGTATGTATAGTAGCTGAATATTTCTTGAAACAAAAAGAAAATAAGCTTATGTTCCATGAAGGTGTTGTAACAGAATCTTAAGAGTTTTCCCTGTCTTTATGTTTAAGAAAACTAGGGAGGGTTAAATCTGAGACACTTCTTCAAATTACATTTCTACCCCGATTCAGATTTCTCTTGTCTGATCATTGTCTTGGTTGCAGCCATCTCTACCCCTTGTTCCTCAAGGTTATTCTTTCTGGCCATTACAGATAATTAATGTCTCCATCCAAGGCTGGACAAGTGAAACATTTTGTGTTTTTGAACAGTAGCAGTGGATTTTTCTATTATAGAACTAACCTTGACATTTCTATATTTAGAGTCAGAAGTGACAAGTCTGTCAGGGAACTGGAGTGAAGCTGCCTGAGAGCTAATATTGGGTGTTAAAAGTTCAACAACATGGAAACATCAGGAGGAGGAGATGAGATAATAGAAATGGAAAATATGAATATGAAGGTGGATTGGAAACCTTTATGATAGCTGTAGAAAAAGACAGTCTTTCACAGCCTCTTATCAGTTCTCTCCTTTCTTATTGTTTTTCTAGTGTAGCTGTAAGGAATTGCAGGCAGAATATGGAGAGAAGAAGGCCTCTGGATCAGCATGGGGGTACATGTTAGACCTAGGTGAAATATATAGTCATCCTGAACAAGATTTCTGCTTCAAATCCTGAAGAGCTGCTAATAGTACTGAGAATATTAATTTACTTGAAGTGTGGGCTTGTGTGTCTGGGGACCCTAGTGATGACAAATGGCATCCATTGTGAAAGTATTGTGTATGATTGTCAGTTATCAATGACATAATTTGTGACTCAGAAATTTTATTAATTGTAACAAAGCATAAAATACAAAAATATAAAGAAAGACGAAGGTAAAATAGGGGAGGAAAAGGGAAAGAGAGAAAAGTAGAGGGTAGAGAGGGGAAAGGAGAAAAAAAGCATTGACTTCCAACTCATTTTGGTGTCAGAGTTTGTTGCAGAAGTCACACCCGGAAAGCACACCCAGATAACTGATTCAGCAGGATTCATTAACTTCTTTATATACATATTAACACATGAGTAAATGTACAATACAATAGTGGATTCTCCAATGTGGTAGTAGTTACAGGCAAAACACAGGCAGAAGAGAGATTTGTTTTCCATTTCAAATTCAGAGAGCAGACTAGATTAGTTCTCTTGCACAGACTCAAAGCTACATAGGTAAGCCACGCCCAGGCTCCAAGCCATCTGGTATAGCTCAGTCACCAAATAGTTCCCATTGGCTGATCCAGTGGCCATGCCTATACATTGGCTGACCTTGTTACCATGTCCTTTTCCAGCCAATGGCTGATCTGTTGCTATGTCCTACTCCAGTTCATGAATATTCTGACAAAAATATGATCATAACATGAAATCTCAAATTTTTACTTTTATAGAATAGTATATACTAGCCATTTCTATAACACCAAACCAATCTAACCAGCAAAACCCAAAATCAAAGTTTCATTGTTTTCTACCTCAAGCACAAAGTCCAAAAGCAGTTTCCAAGTAGAAACAAAATTAAATGTGTTCTTTTCTTTAATCAAAATAGTCAATTTAATCATTTCTGCTAATTCTATCAACTTTTGCAGCCATTCATGCATTGTGTCCTTCCATCAGTGTGTACAACATTAAAGTTCCCCCAAAAAATTCTAAGCTCTTTATCCATTAGACCTGAAAGAAAAATCTTTGGTTTTATCTTTACGTTCACTTTAAGAATCTTCTGCATTAAGATATGAATTCTACTCCAATATTTCTTTGCTTTATCTATGAATGATAAAAAGTTCCTTCTTTACATTTACAATGACATCATTTAATCATCTCCTTAATAATATCTGTGACAGCCTACAATCAGCTACAGATCTCTAGCATCCTGGCATGTATACATTTAGCCATACATGATCTTTTTAGCTTATATCACCCTAAATGTAGGGGAGAGAAAGAGTGCATAGGTTCTCATTTCTTCCCCTCTGAGAAGGAGGAGGAGAAAGTGCAGGAATTGGGAATATTTAGTTTAATGAAGGCAAGGGACTTGGGGAGACATGCTAGCAGTGTACCAATATCTAAGGGCTGCCACAAAGAAGAGGCACTCTACCTATTCTCTATAGAACCTGAAGGCAGTACAAGAAGCAATGGATGGAAAGTAATCAAGGAGAGAACCAACCTGTTGTGGTCCTCCAGCATGGGACCAGGGCCGCCAGTTATTAGCTGCCTTTGTAGTTGGGGCAGAAGAACAGCTGGAGCCTGTTCCCAATGTGCATGGACAGAGCTGCCAGGAGAAGGAAACATCTAAGGAACAAGGGCTGACTTGGGAGTAAAGCCACAGGTGGACGGAGAATGGCCCTTCCCATAGGGAATAAAGAGGAGCGAAAGGGGAGGAGAGTTTGCAGGAGACCATTAGTTTGCTTAATTAGTGTGAGGATTTGTTCATGACTCTTAGAGACTCCTTGCCAGGTATTTTCTGCTAAAGGTAAAGGTGAAAAGTTGGAAGATATTGGCCTGGCAGCTCTCCAAGCCTGTAAGATCTGTAGTTGTAAATTCACCCTTGAAAGACTGTTTGCCGGGACTTACTGCATGTGAATGAGAGGAATTCACATTAGCTTAATAAAAAGGGGTTTTGTTGGGACAAGGAGTCTGCTTCGTGATTTTTGTGAAGCCTAGGTCAGAACACAACCTAGCACTATGGAGAAATTTCCTGACAATTAGAAATCAGTGGAACAGCTTGCCACCAGTGCTGTGAGTACTCCAACACTGGAGGTTTTTAAGAAGACATTGGACAGCCATCTGTCTGAAATGGTATAGATCTGCTGCCTAATCAGAGATTGGACTAGAAGACCTCCAAGGTCCCTTCCATCTCTGTTATTCTGATAAAGTCTTCAGGGAAATAGAACAAGAGAAATTAATGCCTGTCAAGTAAAAATAGATGCTAAGCAGTGTTAGATGCTTGAATTTATGGATATGAGGAAAAAGCTGGGGAAGACCACGAGTAATATTTACAAAGAAAAATTGGGGGGGGAGAGAAATTGGAGAGGAAGACAAAGAACATTTCTAGCTCTCCCAGATGACTTTGAGGGAAATGTTAAAGAAAGAGAAAGAAATAAGATGTGGGAAGAAAATGCCAGAGGCAGAAGGTCACCTAGCCAGTACAATGAGACGCAGATCTATCTGTGCGATCGCTGAGAGACAACAAGGATTTGATGGCACATAATTAATCAATCAATAGCTCTCCTTTATATTTACTCAACTCTCCAAGTTGCATACATATACAATAGGTAATTGGATGAAATTGCTTAGCCAGAGTCAAACTTCTAGTTTAAGTAGAATTGAGAGAGATGGAAACTTGCTTGGGAGGAATTTATTTTATCTAACCGTAAATAAATCTCAGCTTGGTGTTTGTCAGAAAATAAAGTTAAAATTAAAAGTTGCTTTACTGTGCTGATAAACACACTGACACACACACACTCACACACATACTGAACACAAAGAGAAAGAGAGAGAATCATACCCCATGGATCTGCAAAAGCTTCTGATCATCTTACTACACAAGTTACTACTCACTACATAAATATTAGTTACAATATTTGTATGATTGTATGAGGTGTTTGTCCCCATCTTGCTATTACTGAGATGTGTTATGGCAGCCTATGGATAGAGAGGGTTTTTTTAGACATCCTTTGCAGTATTTCTCAACCACAGCAAGGCTGGGGAATTCTGGGACTTGAAGTCTGCCATCTTAAACTTGCTGAGGTTGGGAAATACTGCTTAGACTACTTATTCCAAAGAACAGCATTATGTTCCCCTGCTTTTATGAATTATGTCTTTGTTCATATGACTCTCTGATCGCTAGCCAACCTACATTGAGCAAACTTAGTGGTGTGAGCGGTGGGTTCAATAGCAATAGCAGTTAGACTTATATACCGCTTCATAGGGCTTTCAGCCCTCTCTAAGCGGTTTACAGAGTCAGCATATCGCCCCCACAATCTGGGTCCTCATTTCACCCACCTCGGAAGGATGGAAGGCTGAGTCAACCTTGAGCCGGTGAGATTTGAACTGCTGAACTGCAGATAACAGTCAGCTGAAGTGGCCTGCAGTACTGCACCCTAACCACTGCGCCACCTCGGCTCACCACACACACACATACTGCCACCGGTTCACCACACACACACATACCTGCTTGCTTTGTGCATATGCAATGGCCTCAAAAGCATGCCTCAATAGGATGGCATTGAGATGGGGCAGATGGGCAAGCCCACTTGCAATTTCTGCTACCAGTTCGGGCAAACCGGTCTGAACCGGCTGAATACCACCTCTGATTATTGTGCACAGTCAGAAAGCTGAATTAACCAAATGAACCATTATCATCAAGATGAAGAGTAATTGTGCATGGCAACCTGCTTTATTCCCATTTTTTTGAGTGTTGAAAGTAAAAGGTATATTATTAGTTCGGCCTCTTGATTTCTGATGGGTTGCAGGTAGCTCCAGTGATGGGAGAAAAAAATTCTGAGGCCGTTTGCGCCTAATTTTTGGGAGGGGTTTACAAAGTTATAAATGAAGAGGTAAACTTCTTCCATACCTATCTTTAACCATGACTCACTATGCTTCCACTGCCAGTTTTTCATGACAAAATGACTGAATTTACAAAATATTATTTTAGAACAATATTAGGTGCGGTAGGGAGTGGTGGTGGTAAGAATAAAGGAATTGCCTCTTAGAGGTCTCACATTTTTATTCCTAGCTTTAATTGTTCTGAATAAATAAAGATGGGAAACCTAAAACCTAAACCCCAACCAAAACCCCTAACCACAACCCCAAACCCAAACCCAAGCCCAACCCAAGCTCAACCCTTACCCCAACCCCAACCCCTAACCCCAACTCCTAACCCTAATCATAACGCTAAACCCTAAACCCTATACCCTAACCCTAACCCTAACCCTAACCCTAACCCTAACCATAATTTATTTCTGAATAAATAAGGATGAGAAAAATTGCACCCCTCAAGCTTGATAACATAATCTCAAGAGGGGCAGAGAACTGCAAATTGCTTAGTCCTTCTTTAAGGTCTGGAAATATGAGATGCAGTTTGCTTTTCTGTCATCTCTGGGAACTAAAATTAAATACGGTGGTTTCGTATGGCATTTAACATACGGTATAATATATTTCCAAGCGCTGTTCAGCAAAAGTCCATGCAATGTTAATACTAATTCCCTCTTACGTATTTGGCATATTTTATTGCTTCCTATTCAGCATAGCTCAGTGATGAGTAATAAATTTATCCACAACTAATCTTAAATCGTCGAGTTTTAATTCCTCGCACTAGGAGTTAGTCAGATTGTAGAACATTGGAATCAATTGGAGATCTTATTTGGCATGAAAATCCTTTATATCTACATGTGCTGAAAATATTTATTCATAGCTAAGTGTTGTGGCCCAGCAGGAGCCGTTGGAGCTGCCACCAGACTCCAACAGCGAGGGGCCCTATGAGATGGCTCTGGAGGAGGTAGAGGACCCTGGACAGGGTTCCGACTCCGAGCAAGGCACAGAGAGGCTGGTTGGCCACCAGGAGGTGCCTGAGCCTTGGACCAGTGGGGAGGAGACAAGGGAGTGTGATCCCGACGTCATGAATTGGAGCAGTGGGGAGGAGCCAAGGGAGTTGTTCCAGGATCTCCGGCACCGAAGAGCTAATAGGCGTAAGGAGCAGTTACGCAGTTACAGGAGATAATTGCACTCAGCTGGTGGTAATTAGGCTCCTCTCAAGACTATAAAAGGAATGAGTGTGCACACGCCCTTTTGCAGGAGTCAACGTATTCATTACAGTTGGAGAACTCTCGTGGCTACCTTGGCAGCTGGATTGCTGCCAAGGTTAGTCTATGCTAGATTGCTGCCAAGGCCTGGACTATGCTGGCTTGCTGCCAAGGACCTGTTTCTGTGTTAATAAATCCTTGAAGTATCTTTGTCTCGGCGTGCTTTGGTGTAGGACGAGGGGGGTCAGAACAGCTAAGCATGCATGTTTTCCAAATTCATTAAAAATAATAATGATAAACAAATGTCTTTGTAAAAAAAAAGCTGCCCCATAATCACTGAACATCTGCCTTGGTCCATGGAGAAAAGTAATGAAGTTAGATATATTCCCTTTTTTTAAAACAAATTCTTTATTATTAAAAAAAAAAAGTTGGATATGGTACAACTGTCCTGGTGTTATGTCCACCATACAAAACTAAAGTGTAACACAAATATCTTATGTATTCCGCATACATTACTAATTATATACACATATTTAACCTCTTATCAACATTACATTTACATAATATAATACATTATATTACATCTTCTTCCGATCTATACATCCTTGTTCTTTTCTGTTCCAACTTCTATTCCTCAAATCCAACCATTGGTAAAATCTATTCCAAATCTCATAGTATTCTGTCTGTCCTTTGTTTTTTAATTCCAGCGTTAGTCGATCACATTCTGCACCATCTAATATTTTCTTTATTGTTTCCTTTTCTAGAGGTATGTTCTCACACTTCCATTGTTGGGTATAAACTATTCTCGCTGCTGTTATGATATGTAACGTTAAATATGTTAACCCTTTACTCTGACCTTCTTTTATAATTCCTAACAAGAATAGTTCTGGTTTAAATTCCAATTTCTGTCCAGTCATTTCTTCCAACCACATTTGACTCTTTTGCCAGTAGTCTTTTACCTTTCTATATTTCTACCACATGTGGTGGTAGGTGCCCAGTATTTGGTCACATTTCCTGCAATTCCCTTTTTTCAAACATATGTAATTTGCTCTCTTGAGTTCAGTGGTCTTGCCGCAAAGAGATTCAAAGTATCCGCCTCTTTATTTTACAGAGATCATCTACAGCTGGGTATTTAATGCGTTCCCCTCCTTTGTGGCAGAAGACAGCAGGCGTTTCATCTCCCAGGAAACAGGCAACCTCTATATATCCAAAGTGCAGCCATCAGATGTTGGGAGTTATATCTGCCTCGTGAAGAACACAGTGACAAATGCCAGGGTCCTTAGTCCTCCAACTCCATTAACACTTCGAACAGATGGTAAGTTAGTTGTTTCTCAAAATCGAAATGTATTGGAGGGGGGGGAGCATAAGGATTGTTGTCTATGGAGATTCTTTGACAACCAGGTCATGGTTGTCCAAAGGACAACTTGTTCTGACCTAGGCTTCCTGATAAAGCATAACTCAAACCAGTGGTGGGTTTCAAAATTTTTGTAGAACCTCTTCTGTAGGTGTGGCCTGCTTTGTGGAAGTGGCTTGCTGGCCATGTGACCAGGTGGGAGTGGCTTGCCAGCCATGTGACTGGGTGGGAGTGGCTTGGCAGTCATGTGACTGGGTGGGCGTGGCCAACTTGTAAAATGTGGTGAAACTCGCTTAGCAACCATAATGTTGGCTCAAAAACTCTGGCATTTGAAGCACGCAAGTCTTAAAGCTGTCAAGTTACAAGACCCTTGCACCCCTAACCCTTTAGAAAAAAAAACCCCAGGGATGTTCAAACTTGACAGCTTTAAGACTTGTGGACTTCAACTCCCAGAATTCCTCCTCCAGTCATGTTGGCTCAGGAACTCTGGCATTGAAGTGTGCAAGTCTTAAAGCTGTCAAGTTACAAGACCCTTGCACCCTTAACCCTTTAGAAAAAAACCCCAGGGATGTTCAAACTTGACAGCTTTAAGACTTTAAGGTTTAGATAGGACTCGTAGAGGCGCACAGGGTGATTGGTAAGCCAGCCAATCAGTGAGCGGTGGGCAGGGCAAGTGTGGTGTGGACGGTGGGGAAGGAAGCTGGAACTGGTTCTAAACAGCACTGTAGATTTGTGGAACCTCTTCTATAGAGACCTAATTACTGATTAGTTTTGCAAGGCCACAGAATCAAATGGAGCGTCTCAGAGATTGAACCGACCAGAATGAACCAAGTTGCTTCCTGCAAAGGCTCATGTCCATTTGCTCCTCTTTCATGTTTTATGGGAGGGGCCAATCCTCTCCAAGCCTTACTCCTGAGTTGTAAACAATCAAGTTCATCAATCCGTAGTTTGAAGAGACCCTGTTATAAAACATGTGCAAAATTCTGCTGGGAAACGGAACTCGCTTTCTGGCTCAGGCAGCTAAAATAGCAAGATAATTCATCTGGATTTGTTAATGGTATTTTTAGTTTCATTCCCCCAGGCTGAATGCCATTTTGACATATCCTTTTATAGGAATGGTACGGATCACACAGATCAGAAATCTAAAGTTCTTATTCCTTTTGCGACAAGAGAGACTTTATTATGCAATACCAACAAACCTTAGACAAAATGTATGATACCCACTTATTTCTATGAGGCACAAATGACTAAATTCAAGTGATCCTATCTAGATACATTATACCAAAATTAGTTCTCTGGAGAGGTCTATAAGTCTAAAATGCTCAGAACAGTGGAAAAAAAGTATATTCCTGAATGTAAAGCAAATAAACAAAGTCTATGTGTATGCGTTTGTCAACCTTTATACTCTACACATACATGTTTTCTTTTAATGACCCTGTAATCCCTTGCATCAGGGTGGAGTCTGAATGGAGCTGAGCATTTACTGTCTGGATGCTTTTCCTGACACCGATGCAGAGCTCACAGTAGATATTTTCTCTTTGCACCCAGGGAGAGAAATATCTGCTGCTACCTAGGATCGAACTCACAGCCTCCTGATTGTGAGGCAAGAGTTCCACCTGTAGGCCACTATGCCACTCATACACATACAGTATATACAATGCCCATTAATAATTGGTTTCACTAAGAATTGTCAACCTAGCTGGCAAGATAAGAAAGCAGTACAGAACATTACAGAATACAGAATAACAAGAGTTGGAAGGGACCTTCTTCTAATTCAACCCATTGCTCTAGCAGGAGACCTATCTGCCAACTAATCTTCCTTGGGATGCAGGTGGAATCATCTCAAATTCTGATCTAGTTTCTTTTTATGGTCTTGTACTGTACAGTACATGCATTGTACTCTATAGAAAACACCTCTTCGGATGTCTTATTTATATCGCCCATAAACACATAGAAAACTGTAACTTCAAAATTGCAACTTTAGTATTTTTTTCTTATTCAGATTCAGATTCAGATTTAATTTATTTGTATGCCGCCCTTCTCCGGGAGGGACTCAGGGCGGCGAACAACTCAAAAGGGGAAAGGGGATACAAACACAATACATATAATTAAAATACACAAGAGTCATACGGCCATACAAGTCGAGAGGGGAGGGGAACTCATCAACCCCAGGCCTGCCGGCACAGCCAGGTTTTGACGGCTTTCCGGAAAGCCTGGAGAGGGGTGAGGGTCCAAATCTCCGCGGGGAGTTCATTCCAAAGGGCCGGAGCTGCAACAGAGAAGGCCCTCCCCCGGGTAGTAGCCAGATGGCATTGGCTGGTAGACGGAACCCGGAGGAGGCCGACCCTGTGCGATTATTAACTTTCTTATCAGTCTGTCAATCTGTGATTGAGAGTTGTCAAGTTAACAAAAGTTAACTTTGGACTTTTGTCCTCCAGAGGTGAAGACTACTGCAAAGTCTGAAATATATAAAGAGGAATTGTTGGAGTTATTTTTTTTAAACTTTTCGTTCAAAAGATGGACATAAGATGAGTCCACAGAGTCAAGAAAAAGATATAGTGGGAATTCCCAATGTTTTAACCCAGTTTTCATTGGCAGGGTAGTTTCTATCATTCCAGCTAGCCTAGCCAGTAATAACCAGTTGTGGTTGTTGTCCAATAACATCTAAGACTTGAATGTTGGTAAAGGCTTCCATCAGTCACGACATAAGCCTAAGACGCCATGACTGATGGCTCCTCTGATGTTACATCTTTTTTATCCTGCTCTACGGAGTAGAGAGTTGGTCTCTGATGGAAAACCACTTGAAGAAACTAGAAGCATTTGAAATGTGGATTTACAGGCGGCTGTTACATATAAACCAGGTTGACAAAATCACAAATGAGGTGATAAGCCACCTGGGAAAGCCAAGGGAAATCATCAAAGCCATTAA
Organism: Thamnophis sirtalis; assembly: GCF_051295495.1. Classification (NCBI taxonomy): domain Eukaryota; kingdom Metazoa; phylum Chordata; class Lepidosauria; order Squamata; family Natricidae; genus Thamnophis; species Thamnophis sirtalis. The sequence continues at coordinate 14,517,302 of NW_028261388.1, forward strand.
AAGCAAAAGTTAGAGTATTTTGGACATGTGATGCAACACCGAGAAAAATGCAGTATCCTTCACTTAATCCTCCAGGGAAAAATGGAAGGCAAACAGGGTATTGGAATTGGAATTGATTTTATTTGTAGGCCGCCCTTTTCCCTGAGGGGACTCAGGGCGGCTCACAGAAACCAGGGAGAGGGGAATACAATACAATACAGTACTAAGACGACAACACATAATAAAATAATACGCAACATGCATACAACATTCGGGCGGGGTAATGGTCCTTATCCCCAGGCCTGACGGGCGAGCCAGTTCTTCAAGGCTGTGCGGAAGGCCTGGACCGTGGTGAGGGTAAATCAATTCCAATCAATTCCAATTCCAATTCCAAACAGGGTCCAGGCTGAAGAAGAACATCATTTATTCATTGTATTTATTTGTTTTGTCAAGTGTGTATAAGATAATAAATAGAAGTACATACAAGATTATGAATACATAGGGTTGTTAGGACAGAGACGGCAAGCACACTGGTGTGCTTATGCATGCCCCTTACAGACCTCTTAGGAATGGGGTGAGGTCAACAGTAGACAGTCTAAGGTTAAAGTTGTGGGGGTTTGGGGAAGAAACCACAATCAGGTAACACCTTCCAGGCATTGACCACTCTGTTACTGAAGTTGTATTTTCTGCAATCAAGTTTGGTGTGGTTTACCTTAAATTTGTATTTATTGTGTGCTGGTGTATTGTTGTGATTGAAGCTGAAGTAGTCATTGACAAGTAGGACATTGTAGTAGATAATTTTATGTACTACGCTTAGGTCAGACTGAAGGTGGTGTAGTTCTAAGTTGTCTAAGCCCAAAATTTCAAGCCTGGTGGCATAAGGTATTCCGTTGCGAGCAGTGGAGTGGAGGACTCTTCTCGTGCAATATCCCTGGACTCACTCAATTGTATTAATGTCATGGCTTCAAAACCTAAGGGACTGGTTTGGATTAAGCTCGGCAGCACTTTTTCAACGAAAATGGGATTGCCAACATGATCACCAATGACCGATGATGGATATGGCAGAAGGAGAAGGGGAAGAGGAAGAGGAAGAGGAACAAGAACAACAAAAAGAACAACAAGAAGAAAGGCTTCCATATAACAAGAAGAATAATGGAGGGAAAAACAAGGTGGGGAAAAAATATAAACATGAGAGGGTTATCTGTCAAACAATCATAAAGCAAAGTTCTTTCAAGGCAATCGTGTCAATGTTTGCAAACAGAATATTTATCAAACAGTCTTTTCACCAAAATGAAGAGACCTAAATTTAGAAACATCCAATGATCATAATCCTTTCTTCTGTGAGTTTGAATTTTGACAGATGACAACATTCTTTCTGGAATTACTTTTCTGTTGTAGTCAGTGCAGTTAGGCCTTGGTATTTCATGACAAGAATGCTGATGAGACAACATATCTATATATTTATCTTCATTGACTGAATTACATTATAGTTTTATGTCAAATCCTACAAGTATAGACATTCGCTTGCCTTTATATTAATCTTTTATTTCCTTAGAGCTGTGCCGCAAAGGGAAACTTATCTTCTTGATATGAACCAAATTAAATAAAAACATCAAGAAATCCTTGAATGGATTCTGAATAAAATGAATACCTCATTTGTGCAGATGTCCTTGACAATCAGTCCTTTCTCACGATTCAATTTCTTTTTTGTGCAGACCTAAAAAAAAACAATTTAAAATTCTATCTGAAGAGATAAAAAGTTTCATCAGGAAAAAAAAGGGATCATGCATCATTTCATTAACAGCCTTTTACAATGAGTTCGACACTCGGAGGAATTATTTAATAAGTGTTTACAAGCAGCAGTTCCAAGAACATTTTGGAAGACTTTTGGAAGTCCCTGTTACCAAACTGGAAGCAGTTAAAGTGCCTTTACTGGGGGGAACACCCAGAAAATTTGCAAAGGATAAGGAAATACAAATGTGGTTTGAGCTTACAACATTTGCTGTTTGATCATAAAGTGCACTTTTCAAGTTCATATATTTTTATGAGATTGTTTTCCCCATTCTGGAACGTAGCCAATAAACTATTTCTTTCAAACTAAGCAATAAAGGCACTGAAAGGTTATTTTCTATGATCTTCGGTCAACATTTCCCAAAGATATGCAGAAAGATACATCTTTCCATGATGTTTCAAGGCTTTTCCATGGTTTTCAATCAATAGATACAATATGTATATACGTGTGTCTGTGTGTGTGTGTGTGTGCATGCATGCGTGTGTGTACATACATACATACATACATATATACACATACATGCATGCATGCATACATGGCTGTGTTTGTATGTGTGCATATGTTTGCATGCATGTGTGTGCATGTTTGTGTGTTCCAGCATAAATCTGGAATGCCTCGAGCAATTTCAACCAAACTTGGTACTCATATGACTTACTCTCTGGAGAAAAATACTGTGGTAGTAAGACACCCCTAACACCCCTCAGGTTGTATGTTCTGTTAAGATACAGCCTGTTGTGCCATACTGCCGAACTGACTTCTACTGTACAGCACAGTGGAGTTGCTATGGTAATGGCTTCACAGTACTCCACAAGGGGGCTCCCTCTGGTAAGTGGGGAAATCCAACATTAGAAATTACGTTTGGTCTGGACATTTCCCCCCTATAATTAAATGAGAGAGAGAGACAGACAGACAGACAGAGACAGAGAGACAGAGAGACACAGAGAGACACAGAGAGAGAGAGAGAGAGAGAGAGAGAGAGAGAGAGAGAGAGAGAGAAGGAGGGAGAAAGCCATCAGTCCTTTACATCTTTTATCCTGTTAATCATTTTCAGAAGAGAAAACAAGCTAAGTTTCCCTGTTTGTTCTTCTCTTTAGCTCTGCTTGGTTCTCCACCAGTTCTCTTTGTCTCAAGCAGAAAGTACTTTAGCTCAAATTTAAAGTCAAATTTATTTTATTAGCTGGCTTAACTTTAGGTGGCAGTGTTAGCTATTGCTAATAACAAGCCCCTTATTGTTTCAGCTTCAGAATACCCTTCACCGGTAAGAAAGAGATCATCAGCAAATACTCTTACGCTGCTAGCTTTTGATTCCCCATATTGGAATATTTCAGAAGCTGTGGATGTTGACTACAAGTTTGTGGATATTAGCCAGTTGGCTTTGCCAAAGTGGTTGAGTAGCTTGTCTTCTTCTTCTTCAACCCACTTTTGTTGAATGGCAAATAATTTTTAAAAAAATTCCAAGAGAGAAAAAATGTCATGTGATAGGTAGCAAATAGTGATTCAGCTTTAGTATCTGTTCGAAGAATAGAATATAATTTTTATTGGCCAAGTGTGATTGGACACACAAGGAATTTGTCTTTGGTGCAGATGATCTCAGTGTACATAAAGAAAAATAAAATAGAATACATTCATAATATGTGAGAGTAGTGAATATGAAATACATGTCTCTTTCTTATATGCCTTTTCTCCTTTAGGAGTTCACTTTCTTATTCCAAATCAGAATAAGACACTCTAATTCTGAGTATCTTTAATCATTTGGATGAGGATTTCATTAGCATAATATAATGCTCATATTTTTACTGCGGAATATTAAGCAAAATATTTTTTTTTAGTGAACTGGACTCTAGTTTTTAAAAAAAACCTTTTTGTGACCAAGAGATGCAGAAGCTGTTCTAAAGATACATTCAACAAGAATCATAAGGTACAACACACAGTCATAGGGTGCAAATAAGCAATCAGGAGACAATAAATATCAATATAAATAGTAAGGATACCAGCAACAAAATTCCAGTCCTGCAGTCATAAATGGAAGGAGATGGGTGATAGGAATGACTAATAGTAATAGTAATGCAGCCTTAGTGAATAGTTTGACAGTGCTGAGGGAATTATTTGTTTAGCAGAGTGATGGCGTTCAGGAAAAAAATGGTCTTGTGTCTAGTTGTCTTGGTATGCAGCATCTATTCAGAGGAATAGATTTTTAGAGAGTTAGACGAGTGGTGGGTTGCAGGCAGTACGCCCTGGTAGGGGCGTACCGAAGCCTACCCGGAGCACCGGATACCATTCCGGTACGGTTCTCTGGAGGGCCCGCCCAAGCTCCTTACCGGTCTTTTAAGTCTTCGACGCTTCCACACACGGCGCATACAACGCCTGTGCAATGATCCTCTGAGGAGCTGGAGATCACAGAGGCTCGCAGAGGCGCTAAGACGTATGCGTGCACTCCGGGCGTCCATGTAGTTCCCGGTTAGAATGGGATCCGGAACCCTATAACCAAGTTACTAATCCATGTTGTTCTGGTGTCCCTCAGAATTATAACATATTTCCTGCTTTAATGGTTCCTCCTCCTTTAAACCATTACGAAGGTTTCATGCTACAATATGTATGTCAAGTTTAAGTTTTCCTACCAAATGTCCTTCCCTGAAAGACATTTTCAGACTCTTGCCGTAGTGCCTCCATAGTCCCGGCAGCCACATGACAGTGCTCATTAGTTTGCGCCGCATGCAAGGTATTATGATATCATAATGCAATCAATTTCATGGGCTGCATTGTTTTGCTTCCCAGCAGAGGTTTAAAGACCTCCCCTCCCACAATAATAAATTCCAACTGATAGACCTCTTGGGTTGCAAAGTTTAGTTCTGCGTTTCCCCATTATTTTTAGAGTGCGCCTGTTAGAGATTGAGACTACCAGGCAGCATGGGAGCAATAACTCTCCCTACAGGGATGAAACACTGTGATAGCACACTACAGGTGGTGCAAAAGTCCAAGTAATAGTGAACAGATTGTAAACAATCAAGTGAGTTACAACCCCCTAACTAATAATGCTTACTATGTGTACCTCTAGGTCTGGGACAACTGCAGGGAAGCCATGGGCACCAATTTTACGACAATGATTCAAAGAACTGAAACAGGTTCAAAGTAGGAGAATGAGGATGATCAGAGGACTTGAAACTCAGTCCTAGGAAGATAAATTGTAGGGAGTGGAAACATTTAATCTTCAAAAGAAAAGGATGGTGCCAAGAAGGGCATGATAGTGCTCTTGAAATACCTGGAAGGGTGACAACCAGGGGTGGGTTCCTGCCAGTTCTAACCTCTTCTATAGAAGAGGCTCCACAAATCTACAGTGCTGTTTAGAACCGGTTGCAGCTCCCTCCCCCCGCCCATCCGCACATCATCAAGTTGAAGAGCGAGAGGAGGAATTCTGGGAGTTGAAGTCCACAAGTCTTAAAGCTGTCAAGTTTGAACATCCCTGGGGCTTTTTTTCTAAAGGGTTAGGGGTGCAAGGGTCTTGTAACTTGACAGCTTTAAGTCTTGTGTGCTTCAAATGCCAGAGTTTCTGAGCCAACATTTTGGTTGCTAAGCAAGAGCGTTGTTAAGGGAGTTTCACCAGATTTTACAAGTTGGCCATGCCCACCCAGTCACATGGCTGGAAAGCCACTCTCACCTGGTTACATGGCCAGTAAGCCACTCCTACCTGGTCACATGGCCAGCAAGCCACTCCCACAAAGCAGGCCACACCTACAGGAGAAGTTCTAAAAAAAATTGAAACCCAACACTGGTGACAACCAGAACATCAAAGCCTGTCCTCTATCCTTCCAACAGGTACATTCCAAAATAATAGTTTTAGGAAGACAGAATTTCCCTTCCATTTTAAAATAGACAGAAAGTGCCTGCAGGGATGGACGGAGGAAAGATGGCAAGATACAATAAATGCAGATATGAAAAATGCCCCAGTTGGACACAGATACTTTCTTTAATCATGAAAGATGGCAGTTGTTGACAGAGAAATCAACAAGACAGACATGGTAGACCCTCCATCTCCAGGAACAATGTTAGGAGTAGGAGGAGTTGTAAGAAGACAGATTCTGACTGAATAGTAGAAACACTTAATCACAGTGAGATGTGCTTCACAGTGGAATCAGTTGCCAGTAGAAAGAGTAGCCTTTACTTCACTACCTAAAGGTAAAGGTTCCCCTCACACACATGTCCTAGTCGTTCCTGACTCTAGGGGGCAGTGCTCATCTCCGTTTCAAAGCTGAAGAGCCAGTGGTGTCCAAAGACATCTCCATGGTCATGTGGCCGGCATAACTAAAGGCCGAAGGAGCACAGAGCACTGTTACCTTCCCACCAAAGGTGATTCCTTTGTGTGTGGGTGTGTGTATGTTCCAGCATAACTCTGGAATGCCTCCAGCAATCTCAACCATACACAGATGACTTACTCTGTGGAAACAAATACTGTGGGGGTAAGATACCCCTAATATCCCTCGGGGGGGCGTGTTCTGTTATGATGCAGCCTGTTGTGCCTTAAAATGGCCTCTACTGTACTGCTGTAAAATGGCTTCTACTGTACAGTGCAGTAGAGTTGCCATGGTAATGGCTTCACAGTACTCCACAAGGGGGCTCCCTCTAGTAAGGGGGAAAATCCAACATTAGAAATTACGTTTGGTCCAGACAACGGGTTATCAGCTAGTATATCACATCTACCTTTAAAAATTCAAATGTTCAGAAGGAAAAAGGAAACACAGAGTAGCGGGCCAGAGTTTTTCCTTTCCCCCACTACAAACAGCTGATAATTACACAATAGTAACAATTTTCTTTTTTCAGCCTCAAGCTTTTCAAGTGCAATTTACAGCCTCTAATTGCTTTGTATATCAATACAGTTTCCCTTTCCCTGTAGATAAGATGGTGTTTCACAAGTAGAATTCAGAACATTTTTTTTCTGAACTCCAGCTTTCACCCTGATCAACATTAAGCAGCTATTGGAGTGCAAATATAATTAGACATATAATTGTATTATACGTTAATTATTCTCATTCTACACCTGCCTATTCTTCCTTACACTTAAGTTAATGATGGCTTATGGATGTTAAAGGTAAATGTAAAAGTTCCATGCACAAGTGTGCTAGTCGTTCCCGACTCTAGGGGGCGGTGCTCATCTCTGTTTCTAAGCCGAAGAGCCAGCGCTGTACGAAGAGGTCTCCATGATCACGTGGCTGGCATGACTCAATGCCAAAGGCACACAGAACACTGTTACCTTCCCACTAAAGGTGGCCGCTATTTTTCTACTTGCATTTCTTACATGCTTTCAAACTACTCAGTTGGCAGAAGCTGGGACAAGTACCGGGAGCTCATTGTGTTATGCAACGCTAGGGATTTGAACCGCTAAATTGCCAACCTTCTGATCGAAAAGCTCAGCATCTTAGCCACTGAGCCACCACGTCCCTTTATGGAGTCCCCTTCGGGGAAAAGGGCAGCATATAAATGTAATAAATCAAATCAATCAATCAATGTTATGGGCAAGATTTATTCATTCTCTGGTTCATTCCACTGATCTTGATCTAACTTTTGATTTTTTTGGCAAGTAAAAGTTTCTGTTATGATGGGTTGCTGAGGGATCAGACCAATCCTCTTTCACTTCAGTAATTATCCCCAGAATTTTACCCTTCAATGCTTCATGGATTATGGACCATTCACGAACTAACAAGTCTGTAACAATGCTAACAACCCTTTTTCTGGACTGAAACCAACAATCCATCTCCAATAACCACTGAGAGTCCTTGGCGCTCTCTGAATGTGGCTGCTTTCTTTCAGACATTTCATCACCCAACTAGGTAACAACATCAGTGACAGAAAGCAATGGGTTTGCTTTCTGTTTATTTACAAATGGTTTACCTTGTCAGGGTTGGTGGAGGTAGAAGTGCTCTTGGTGGTTCCTTAGTTAGGCTGTTGTTTACTGTTGGATAATTTGTCTGAGTTGGTTGTTCCTTATTTGGGATATGAGTTGTCTACATCTGTATTAGTCGTTTTAGCTTTTAGATTCACACATGCACACACACACTTTCTCTTTTACCACTCCATATGTGCCCTTCTCCTTGTGAACTATTTCATATAAGAATCTCAATAAACACTTTTAAGGACCTTACAAGCAAAGTTTATACAATACAATATAATAGCAGAGCTGGAAGGGACCTTGGGGGTCTTCTAGTCTAACCTCCTGCCTAGGCAAGAAACCCTATACCATTTCAGATAAATGGCTATGCAACATCTTCTTAAAGACTTCCAGTGTTGGGGCATTGACAACTTCTGGAGGCAAGCTGTTCCACTGATTAATTGTTCTAACTGTTAGGAAACTTCTCCTCAGTTCTAAGTTGCTTCTCTCCTTGATTAGTTTCCACCCATTGCTTCTTGTTCTATACTCAGGTGCTTTGGAGAATAGGTTGACCCCCTCATCTTTGTGGCAATCCCTGAGATATTGGAACACTGCTATCATGTCTCCCCTAGTCCTTCTTTTCATTAAACTAGACATACCCATTTCCTGCAACTGTTCTTCATATGTTTTAGCCTCGTAATCATCTTTGTTGCTCTTCTCACTTACAAATGACAATGATGGCTATTTTACTTGTAAAGATCTTTCTTTGTTTTCCAGGAGTGATGGGGGAATATGAACCAAAAATTGAGATCCATTTTCCATTCACAGTCACAGCTGTTAAGGGTTCTACTGTTAGGATGGAATGCTTTGCACTGGGAAAGTAAGTATACATTCTTTCGTAATTGAATATTAAAATCTGAGATCATTCATTTAGCTGATAACAAACAGAAAAGAAAGATATATTGTATCTTCTGGAGAAAATCTACATGGCCACTAAGAGTTGGTATTAACTTGATGATACATAGTCAATCAATCAGCATACTGTATATACATTATATATAGATGTTATACAGATGACTGATACGGCAGGAGAGAAAGTTGAACACCTTTCATATGCGCTATCTCCGACGTATTCTTGGCACCACCTGGCATGACAAAGTTCCAAATAGCGCAGTCTTGGAATATGCTGGAATTTCTAGCATGTACACACTTTTGAAACAGCGACATCTACACTGGCTTGGGCATGATGTGAGAATGGCTGATGGTCGGATTCCGAAAGATCTCCTGTATGGAGAATTAGTGCAGGGAAAGCGCCCCAGTGGGAGACCACAGCTACAATACAAGGATATCTGCAAGAGAGATTTAAAGGCCTTGGGAATGGACATTATCAGCTGGGAAACCTTGACCTCTGATCGTGCCGCTTGGAGGCTAAAATCGCAGCATGGCTTTCTGTAATTCGAAGAGACACTTATTCAGCAGGCTGAGGCAAAGGGGCAGTCCTGGAACTAGTGCAATCTGGGGGCTGGCCAAGGGACAGAATGTATCTGCCCTCAGTGTGGAAAGGATTGCCACTCCCGAATTGGCCTTTTTAGCCATACCAGATGCTGCATTAGGACCTCTTTCCAGAGCACGATGCCATAGTCTTTTGACACTGAAGGATGCCAACCCGATAGATGATAGATGATAAATAATAGATGAGAATTAGATAGATAGATAGATAGATAGATAGATAGATAGATAGATAGATAGATAGATAGATAGATAGATAGATAGATAGATACCGTATTTTTCAGAGTATAAGAAGGACCTCTTTCTCTCAAAAAAGAGGCTGAAAATCTGGGTGCATCTTATACACTGAATACAGCATTTTTTGCCTCCCAAACCCCTGCCCCTTCACCAAAATGGCCCTGCATAGCATCTAGGAAGCTTTCAGAATGCTCCTGGGCGATGAGGAGGGCAGAAATGAGTGAAAAATGGGCCGCTTTTTGCTCAATTTTGCCCCCCCCCCAGCCCCCAGGAGCATTCTACAAGCCCCCTAAAGACTATTCATGCCCCTTTTTTGACAAAAAATGGGCCTGTTTTCATGAAAAATGGCCTGGTTTTTGCTCATTTGGGGGGGGGTCACCTCCCAGGAGCACTCTACAAGCCTCCTAAAGGCTATTCATGCCATTTAAAAAAAACACAGGGCTGTTTTTGCGAAAAACAGGCCATTTTGGGGAGGTCTGCAGAGTGCAAAAACTTTTTTTCATTTGTGTCGTCAAAATCTTGGTGCATCTTATACTCTGGTGCATCTTATACTCTAAAAAATATGGTAGATAGATGAGAGAGAGAGAGAGAGGGAGGGAGGGAGGGAGGGAGGGAGGGAGGGAGGGAGGGAGGGAGGGAGGGAGGAAAGAAATAAAAGAGAATGATACAATTATGAATACTCATGAAAGCTATATGTGATATTTTATCCATAAAGAATTACTCCTATAAAAGTTTGGGAAACTTACACATACATTTCCAAATTCCAAATGAAGTTTGGAAATGGAGGAAGGTACAAGTAGTCCTTGAGTTACAACAATTCATCTAGTGACTGTTTAAAGTTACAACAGCACTGAAAAAAGTGACATGACCACTTTTCACACTTATAAGCATTGCAGCATCCCCTTGGTCACATAATCAAAGTTTGGCTCTTTGGCAACTGGTTCTTATTTATGACAATTGCAGTATCCTGGAGTCACATGATCAGCCTTTGTGACCTTTTGACAAGCAAAGTCAATGGGAAAGCCAGATTCACTTAACAACCCTGTTACTAATGTAATACCTGCAGTGATTCATTTAACAACTGTGGCAAAGAAGGTTGACAAATGGGGTAAAACTCACTGAACAAATGTCTTACTTAGCAACGTAAATTTCAGGCTTAGTTGTGGTTCAAAGGGAGTTTGTCCCTGACGTCAGGCACTGGAGCAGTGGTGAAGATCAAAGGGAGTTTGTCCCTGACGCCATGCAAAGAAAGGCAGAGAAACGGAGGCAGCAGTTATGGAGACAGACTCGTAAGAGATAATCAAGCGCAGGTGGTTGTGGCTTGGCTCCTCCTAAGAGAGTATATAAGAAGAGACTTTGGGAGGAGACCTTTTGCAGGACACAACCATTCATACCAAGCTGGAGAAGCTCTTATGTGTATTGAGTCTCTTATCTGTGGGAGTCTGGGTTGCTGCCAACGTCTTGCCTGTGAGTAATTACTGTGAATAAAGCGTGGCTAATGTCTTACTTAGCAACATAAATTTCAGGCTTAGTTGTGGTTGTACAACTGTAAAATGCCACAATTGTAAATAGGAAAAAAAAATATAAAAACCTAAAATAAGAAGAACAAGCTTTGTAGAATTAAACTATTTTCTCAATGTAAAACCAGCTATCCAGAGATATTCATTTAAAGACCTTTTAAACCTTGCCTTTTCAATCAGTGAGATGACACACAGTCTTTTCAAAGATTGAAGACTGTTTTAACGGGTGAACCAAGAGGATAGACTGCATTATAGACTAAGCTAAAATTGCGTTTTACTTTTTGCTGTTTGATTTTAATTTAGTACTAATTTTGCTTAGGGCCACTGGATTTGTTTTAATTCTTATGAGTTATTCCGAGATTTTTTTTTTTTTTACTACAAAAAAAATCCAGAACGTTCTGCGTTAATAAATACATGTCCTGCATTAATGTCTATGTATCTTGAATACTGTTCATTGCAGTGGTGGGATTCAACCAGTTCGCACCTATCCAGGAGAACCGGTTGTTAATTTTCTAAGCAGTTCCGAGAACCAGTTTTTGGAAGAAATCTCCTTTTGTTTTTCCCCCCACTTTACAGGGCTAATCCTGTAAGGAAGGCAGGAAGGAGAAATGGTTTCTAGCCTAATCTTTATTGCCCTGCTTACAGAAACTGCCTCTCCGGTTAACCCTGATGACACTGTCACAGCTAAGGCGAAGCGCGCCCATTGACGTGCATGACATTGAGTTGGCCATGCCCACCCAGTCACATGACCACTGAGTTCCACCCACCCAGCTGGTCATTAGGGCAGAGAACCGGTTGTTAAATTATTTGAATCCCACCACTGGTTCATTGGCAGCAGGAGTTATCTCCTACCTACTCCTACTTCAGTCTTCCAAATAAAATCCAGAGAATTTATTTTGAAACTTTTCAGAAGTTCTTAATGGAAAGGTCAATAATAGCTGTAAGGTTTATTGAAAGACAGGTTGACCTTTCCTACCCATATTACTGCTGCAGGCTCAGCATACTGTGTGATGAGTAAAATGTCCCCAGCAGGGCAATGATGAAACCCAGCAAGCCTGATCGGTGTCTTCTTCATTCTGTTGCTATTTTGAACATTACCCAAATATAGCTAGAGTTATTGGATAGCAGAGGAATGGACCGAAGGAATAAAAATGGACCTGTATATTATAAATCATAATAAACAAGGTCTGACAACAGTCCTTGATTAATAGAGGGGATGAGAGAAGATTTCATAAAACAGCTGATTTCTGAAACTAAATGTCTTAGTGCAGTGATGGTAAACCTTTTTGTCGTTGCGTGCCGAAAGTGCATGCATGTACGTGCGACAGTGTGTGCCCATGCCCACACACATAATGCAATGCACGTGTGACACACACACACCGTGCCCCACCCCCTGTGCATGCACACATGATCCCGTGTGACCTCTGCCTTCTGTGCATGCCTATGCAACCCCCTCACACCCCATTTTTGGCCTAGTAGCCAAGGTGGCGCAGTGGTTAAATGCAGCACTGCAGGCTACTGCTAGATCAGCAGGTCAGCGGTTCAAATCTCACCGGCTCAGGGTTGACTCAGCCTTCTATCCTTCCGAGGTGGGTAAAATGAGGACCCAGATTGTTGGGGGCAATATGCTGACTCTCTGTAAACCGCTTAGAGAGGCCTGAAAGGCCTATGAAGCGGTATATATAAGTCTACTGCTATTGCTAGTAGGCGTCCCTGCAGCCTCCTGGGAGCAAAAATGGACCACGGGGGGTGGGGCGTGCTGCACCCTCTGCGCTCCCCCCGCCTCCATGCATGCACACATGCCCCCACCCCCATGCATGCATGTGCGTCTCCCGCATGCAACCCACTCCCATGCATGCACGGCAGAGACCCGAAAACCAGTTGGATAGCGGGAGGCGCCCGCGCATGTGCAGTGGAGCTGAGCTAGAGCGATGGCTTGCATGCCCATCTTCCATCTTCCATAACTTCACGAATGGGACCATTTGGGGACTGGCACATCTGCCGATTTTAATTGCTATCAATTGTCTTGAGCTCATTTCAGTTTCTTTTCACAGCAATGTATGAGTTAAAAATAAAAGCGGTATGCATAAATTTTTACATGCATTGTCATGCACAATTATCTTGACATTTGTATCTTACCGTGCTCCTTAGGGGTTGTTTTGCCTTTAAATTGTGAACCATATCTAAACTCTTTAAAAGATTCAGATCTCAATAAATGTGAAAGAAAAGATTTGTTTCCCACATTCTGGGCATAAATTCCCTTCATTGCACGGGATGGGTTGATTTGAATATACGTAAATATGAATGCAGATATCTGCCCAATCAGACATATCAGTAAGAAAACATAATATAATCTATTCCAGTATGATTTATAATATACCTTTCCAAAAATATGAGTATATCTGTATAATAAGGAATAAGCATTTAATTAAAAATCTGTTCCACTGTTTGAATCCAATGTTAGCTAAGAAATAAAAATGCATTGGTTATAAATTTCTCAGTTTTTATCATTTTTCTGATCTCAAACCCTGTTTATCATTTGTCATGTTTCTGGCTCAATTTGAATTTTCTTCAGACAAATTATTTGCATCTTTTTCTCATTTCTTCTAATGGACTTATTTTACACAATTTTGCCTCCAACTACATCTTTCTTGCAAACAATTTTCTGTGGTTGTGCTGAGATATAGGCTTGAAGCTTTAAGAGTGGTCATGCTATACCTCTTGGCAGCTCCCTTAAAAAAGCTGTAACTTTTCTTGTGCTTTGAACAGCCCTATAAAAATATGCCTTGAACTTGGGGATGGCAGCATCAATTTAGAAAGGTGAAAACTAACCGTTAAGTTAATGTTTTGAATTGTGCGTTGGCTTGAAAGTGAAAAATTATGATAGTTATATTCAACTGCCTACCTGCTTAACTGGAAGATTAGAATAACATCATTGTTATTTTGTCAAACTGTTTTTCCCGGTTCACCGACAAATGCGTGCTCGACAAAAGCGCGCCAATGAAACTGCGGCGAGAAAACCGCAAGTTCAAAATCACGACGAATGAGCGCAGAAGCGCGCCGACAACAGCGCGCCGACAGAAGCGCACTCTAAACCTAACCCTAAACCTAACCCTAAACCTAACCCTAAACCTTACCCTAAACCTAACCCTAAACCTAACCCTGAACTTAACCCTGAACCTAACCCTAACCCTAACCCTAACCCTAAATGTGACCCTAACCCTAACCCTAACCCTAACCCTAACCCTAACCCTAACCTTAAATCTAAACCTAAACCTAAACCTAAACCTTACCCTTACCCTTACCCTTACCCTAACCCTAACCCTAACCCTAACCCTAACCCTAACCCTAACCCTAACCCTAACCCTTACCTTAACCGTAATCACGCTTCTGTCGGTGCTCTTTTGTCGGCACGTCTTTGTGGGCGCGCTGTCGACGTCGCGGTTTTATCGCTGCAATTTTGTCGCTGTGCTGTTGTTGGGTGCGCATTTGTCGGATCACGGTTCCCTTCCCCCCAAATCAGCCAATGGCATAGTATTTAACAATTTTCACCTGCAAATATCTGCAGTCAGGGATAAGGAACAACTGAACATGAACTCAGGCTCAAAATACCCCTGCACAAGCAATTGGGTCTATGACAATTCACCACAGCCAACTCACCATAGCCAACTCACCACAGCCAATTTGCCATGGGACAATTCACTGTATGAAAAGGCTTATACTAATATCAAAGAAATGGTGGAATAGTATCAAGAGCCAGGGAGGCACAGTGGTTAGAATGCAGTGCTGCAAGTTACTTCTGCTGACTGCTGGCTGCCAGAGGTTTGACAGTTCAAATCTCACTGGCTCAGGGTTGACTCGGCCTTCCATCCTTCTGAGGTCAGTAAAATGAGGATCCAGATTGTGTGGGGTCAATAGGCTGATTCTGTAAAAACTGCTTAGAGAGGGCTGTGAAACAGTATACAAGTCTCAGTGCTATTGCTATTGGTATTAAAGAAAGGATGCAAAAGGAGGGATAGAATGAAATGTGAATGACAAATACTAAAATAATGGTTGATTTATTTTAAATAATTAAATTGAATTGTTAAATTGTATCACAGTGAATTGTCCCATGGTCAGTTGGCTCTGGCGAGTTGGCCACAGCAAGTTGGCTACGGCGAGTTATCCTATTTGGCAAGCAATCACAAAGAATAAGCTACCCTTCTTGTACTTTCCAGATGTTTGGGGATTGCAGCTCTCAGAATTCTTTGGCCAACATCACTGTCATGGGCAACCATCACTTTGAGCACCTCCATCCAAACATGGATGCATGATTCTTGTTGGTTTTTTTGCTTCCCATTCAATAAACATGAAACAGAGAAAAGAGCCCAAACTCCTGATCTGTTCTTAACGATTCAATATCTGAAGAAGTCATAAAGGTAATTGACAATAGCAATAGCACTTAGACTTATGGTACATACTGCCTGGTGGGTTCCGGCAGGCACTACTGCCAGTTCGCTTGTGTGTGTGCTGCGCATGAATGCGCCAGTGCTATTAAAATTGTTCTGTGCATGTGCAGAACTGGAAAACAAGATGGCGGCACGTGTGGTACCACTCAGAGAACAAGTTCAGGAGCGTGGCAAGCCTGGGTCATTGCTGGTTCCAGCAACCCAGGCCGCCAAACCACTACCGGTTTGACCAAAGTGGTGGGAACCCACCACTGCCTGTAGTGCTTTATAGCACTCTCTGGGGAGTTTAAAATGTAGAAGCACTATTTGCAAAATGTGCTCAACAATCTGGGTCTTCATTTTACCACCCTTGGAAAGATGGAAGGCTGAGTCAACCTTGAGCCCATCAGAATTAGTGGTGGGCAGAATTAGCCAGCAATCCCGCTTTCTAACCACTGCACCAGCAGGACTCTTAAATCAGTGAAGATTGACCTTTGAGCCAAGGGAGAGACTGCTTGGGGCTTTCTCACTGGAAAAGAACATCTTCTTGAGGTTTGTCAAGCAAAAGGAAGTCACGGTTGGCAGCAAAAGTGGTCTTTGAATTCAGATTCAGATTCTCAGTTCTTATTGCCGAGCAGAAGAAAGTTCTATCTAGCAACTCATGTCCTCTACAAATAGAGAACCAGGCAGGTATTTCAGCTCTGAGAGTCCTTATCTCTCTTTTTCCAGACCTTCATTGCACAACTGGGGTCAATTCTACCCCAAACTCTGTTTGACTTCTCTGAGGTAATTAGATGAATGATACTTCAGGCTTAATCTGATACCTTGAGGCTGTGTGTCAAGAGGTAAAATATGCATGAAATTCCTCTTCTTTCTTTTCATCCTATGTCTTTTCCCTCTTCCCTGCCTTGTTAGCATTTACAAATGTTTCCATTGTTACTTTTCACCAGGCAAATCATTAGGGAACAGGAACGCTTTTATTTTTCAGCATTTCAGTGAACGTAAACAAATGCCAGCTTTCACTAATTGCCAAATATTGCTTGCTGTAGGGCTACGTAGTTTTGTTTTCCTTATGATTTCAGCTCAAGCCATCGCAAACAGCTTCTGCTCCATTGTAACTCTGAGAATGACAAATATTCCTGAGAGATTTTCTGTGGTAAGCAGTTGGCAAGTATTCCTTAGAAAAAAACCTGGGCTTTTAGTTACACATTAATGGTTTATTAATGGTGTTTATTTGAAACTGCCAATCACCCCCGGCTCCTGGAATTAAAAACCGAAGTAGAAAAAAGGCCATATGTGTCTGTCAAACCTATGAAAAGCCCAAATCCTGCAGACATTTCAGATGCATTCTTTGTTCAATTGTTCTTAGTAAGAAAAGGAATTTAAAAACAGCCCACCTAGTCAACTGTTTTTTTAAAAAAACAACAGCTCTGAATTACCAAGCAGCAACATTAAGCTATGATGCTTGTTTATCTATACATATACAGATTCGTCAATACATTGTTTTATTTTACTTCCCATTTCAAGGGGGATCCTTAAAATGTTATAGAAAAAAAATAACAATTTAAAATGCCAAAAATAACCATTTAAAATACCAAAGATATGGTATTAATTAAGTATGTAAAGTCAGCTTTTGACATCAAAATAATTTCCTTTTTATACCCTTAATCCAGGGGTGGGTTCCTGCTGGCATTACTACCAGTTCGGTGCGCAAAAAAAATGTGTATGCGCGCTAGCTTCACTTGTGCGCACGCATTTGCACTTTAAAAGGTCTGCTCATGCGCACAACATTAGAAAAGGAAATAAAATTGCATTTTTCCAATGAAGATTGTTCTGCACATGTGCAGAACAGAAAATCAAGATAGCAGCATTGAGCATAGAACCGGTTCAGGTGCGTATCGACCCGAGATAACTACCTACTCGTCCAAAGTGCTCCAAACAGGTAGGAACCCATCTCTGCTGTAATCCCTTAAATTGAAGTAGAGTTGGGGGTGACTGGACACAGCTGAGCATTTACTGGCCAGATGCCCTTTCCAACACCATGCAAAGTTCACAGCAAACCAAAAACACCCATGTATATTCAAGCATCAGAGAGGAAAAAACAGCTGGGATGGAAATAAAAAGATCAGAATTGGAATTCCCAGGTGTTCGCAGCAGGAATAACACCAGCAAATAAGAACCTACAAGTAAGTGTGGAAGACCTGGAGGGATGAGAAGGAGAGATGTTGCCTAAGAAGCAATCAAACAAGAGAAGGAGGATCCCTTGATGACTTTATAATCAGAAAAAGAAATTTAGGAATGACTCCAATGGCCCAAGGAGTTAAAAGTGGCAGTGGGAAGTTTGTACATTCAGACTTGCAAGATGTTGTTGTTATACAAATACAACAAATTTGGATTCATTCATCTTGCCACCATTTCCTTTCTGATATATCTGGAAGGGATGATAAAATAGGTGAACCTGCAGACACTGATGCAATCACAAGGCTCAGAGAAGGTTCTCTGCTTACTTGTGAATGGAGAAGGTAGTTCAACAGGTAGCATAATCCTTAAGCAGTGTTGGCCAACCTTTTTAGCATCAAGTGCCAAAATGGGAGCATGCAGGGGTGTGAGCACCAGAAACCTGAAGAGCAGTTCCCTGGTGTGCATGTGCATGCCAGGAAGCTGAGCTTCTGGTTTCCAGTGCGCATGTGCACCAGTCACCTGGTCTTCCTGTTTCTGGCAAACATGCATGCACGAAGACCAGTTGGCTGGCAGTCATGTCTGCACCAGAGCCTGGAAGAGCAACGGGCGATGACTGGCGTGCCCGGAGAGATGGCTCTGTGTGCCACTTCTGGCACACGGGTCATAGGTTCACCATCACAGTCCTAAAATAATCTTGCAGCAGCATACAAGAACAGTTAAAAGGAAGAAGAAATATAGTCACCTGTTGTGGCCCAGCAGGAGCCGTTGGAGCTGCCGATGGACTCCGATAGCGAGGGACCCTATGAGTCAGCTCTGGAAGATGTGGAGGACTCTGGGCAGGATTCAGACTCTAAGCAGGGACCAGAGAGGCTGGTTGGCCACCAGGAGGCGCCTGAGGCATGGAGCAGTGGTGAAGATCAAAGGGAGTTTGTCCCTGACGTCAGGCACTGGAGCAGTGGTGAAGATCAAAGGGAGTTTGTCCCTGACGCCATGCAAAGAAAGGCAGAGAAACGGAGGCAGCAGTTATGGAGACAGACTCATAAGAGATAATCAAGCCCAGGTGGTTGTGGCTTGGCTCCTCCTAAGAGAGTATATAAGAAGAGACTTTGGGAGGAGACCTTTTGCAGGACACTCATACCAAGCTGGGGAAGCTCTTATGTGTATTGTATCTCTTATCTGTGGGAGTCTGGGTTGCTGCCAACGTCTTGCCTGTGAATAATTACTGTGAATAAAGTGTGGCTAACAGTAAGCGTGTGTCGGCGTTAATCACCGGACAGAGGAGGGTCAGAACAGTCACCTGTTCCACTCCACCAATGCAAGTGGAAACATAGCTCTGTAGTCTCAAAGATAATTCAGGAGAATAATTTTATTTCTGTCTATTGATGGACAGTGGCGATGTGAAGTATTTGTCACAAATAAATTTCCCCCCATGAGATCAGGAGCCACTGGATGAAGAATCCAATTTTACAGAGCACTTCATCTGCATCCCAAATGAATATCGGTATAGTTTCCTTGCAAACTTAAAAATAATAATTCTTTCCTTCGTCGTCAGGAATTAGAAAACTTTTGGGTCTTGGCTGCTCATCCCCACCAGTGTCTGCTTCATCGTCCTTGTAAACCAGGGGTCCCAAATCCCAGGGCTGTAGCCCACTACCGGGCCTTGAGCCTTTGGGAACCAGGCCACAGAAATAGCGGGTGAGTGTGGGGCACATATCCCTACTTGCACGAGCAAAGGGTAGACATGCATGCTCCATTTGCACAAGCAGTGGGTACACATGTCTGCCTTTTGTGCAAATGCAGCTGCACATGCACACTTACCCACCACTCACACGGAATCATACCCTATCCCCCTCCAGCAGGTCTCCAGAACGTTTGGAGAACTCTGTTGTGAAATTCCAAAGGTGCTTTTTTCAAGAGGCAACTGGACTTTCTTGGGATTCTTTTGAAGACATTTCACTTCTCACCCAAGAAGCTTCTGCAGCTCAGGCTGACTTGTGGGGAATGGAAAGAATTATACTCCTTGCAGACAAATGGTCATTTGCATCCTTTTAGAGAGTCATTGAGGCCACCTGGACTCTCTAAAAGAATACAAATGACCAACTGTTTGCAAGAAGTATAGACCATTCCCCACCATCCAGCCAGAGCTGAAGAAGCTTCTTGGATGAGAAATGAAACTGGACAAAGAAAGTCCAGTTGCCTCTTGAAAAAGCACCTTTGGGACAACTATGACCCAGATGGCTGAGCATT
The DNA here is from genome assembly GCF_051295495.1 of Thamnophis sirtalis. Classification (NCBI taxonomy): domain Eukaryota; kingdom Metazoa; phylum Chordata; class Lepidosauria; order Squamata; family Natricidae; genus Thamnophis; species Thamnophis sirtalis. Next base: position 14,537,054 of record NW_028261388.1, read on the forward strand.
TCCATTGACATCTGTTGTAAAATACTGGGAGGATTCATTTCAATTAGATTGGTGGATTACGTAAACATGGGATTACCAGCATACTCCACCAACCAAAAATTATGTATTAATTTATATTTAATATTCCTATTCATCAAGTTAATTAATGCATTAAGAAATGTAGTAAATAATTAATTAAATGTAGTTAATTCCCAGTCTTCCATGCTATCATCCATACAACCATTCTCTAAGCTTGCCAATAACCTAGGAAGGTCACTGTTGCAGGTTGGGCAATAACAGAAGAAAATAGGCATTGGGATATGTATATCTACTCCTTGTTTAGTAACTACCCCCTTAGCTACTACTCACCAATATAACAGTATATAACAGTATATAACAGTAATTAAAAAATAATTTACCAACCTGTTCTGATCCCCCTCGTTCCATACCAAAGCACACTCCAAGCCAGAGATAAATTACGGCATTTAATTAACAGACAAACAGGTCCTTGGCAGCAACCCAGCACAGACAAGCTTGGCAGCAATAAACACAGATAAGGCTTGACAGCAATCCAGCCTGCCAAACTCATACAAAGTTCTCCAACATTCAATTCTGTGTTGACTTCTGCAAAGAGGGGCATGTGCACAAGTAGCTTTTTATAGTCTGGAAAGGAGCCTAATGACCACCAGCTGAGTGCAATTACCTCCTGTAATTGCGTAATTGTTCCTGACGCCTATTAGCTCTTCGATGGTGTGCATCCAGGAACAACTCACTACTGGCTTCCGGCTCACTCTCCCTTGTCTCCTCCCCACTGGTCCAAGACTCAGGTGGCTCCTGGTGGCCAACCAGCCTCTCTGTGCCCTGCTTGGAGTTGGAACCCTGTCCAGGGTCCTCCACAATATCCAGAGCCGACTCATAGGGCCCCTCACTGTCGGACTCTGGTGGCAGCTCCAACGGCTCCTGCTGGGCCACAACACCAACTGATGTGTGCATTTACAACCAATATTTTTGCATGTTAGCATGCCAGAGTGAGAGTAATGATGGTTTAGTGGCAACCTCAGTTAGTGATTATTCACAAGTGCAATGATAATAAAAATTCATTTTCTAACCAATGTGGGCATTTACAACCAAATTTCATGCATCTAATAGCAATGCATGCCAGACTGAGTGAATAATGCTGACACACTTATAGGGGAGAACCTTAAATGAGATAGTAATAACCAAACATCAAACTTTTGACTTGTGTTTTGCAATTTGGGAGCAATTTCCTTTGAAATCATTAAAACTTTACAACCAAAGTATTTTACATTCCTTGAAAAATTGGCTTTTTTACTCATCAGTTTGGCTTATTGGCGTGTTACCTCATCAGAATGGGGAAGATATAAAATTTTGAAAGAGACCTGCTGATGGCCCAGACAATGTCCAAAAAAAATCAGCATCTTTTCAGATTTAATGAATAGCAGTAAAGTTGATGCGGCATACAATTAAAACAAAATAAAGTCTAGTTAAATCTATTCAAAGTTTGTGGCATTAAATTGCTTGGAAACATTTGTAACTCATCAATTCCATTAGAAAGGTCCTTCATCCAAAAGTTAGGAATAATCTTATATGTAATGTCAGGCTTGCCCCAGCTAGCTCCCTAGAAAAGAAAGACCCTCGATTCCATTTGCTTGAAGTGATAAGTTCTTTTACTAAGGAATAGTAGTCACAAACATGGCAAGGATAGAACTAAAGTTCCCACACAAAATGCTACAGCTTCCCTGGCCCTCCCCCCCTTGATCAGTCTGTCTTCATCCAATGGGGTTCCATGTAGGTGTTTTGGGAACCACTTAAATGTTTGGCATGGTTTGTTGCAATTCACATTCCTTTTCAAGACTCAGCAGCCTTGAAGGCTGGAATTGGCCAGTTTTTCAACAACTGACCTCCATCAGGCCATCACTCTACCCCCTGATTGCTCATCTCTACCCTCTACATGCCAGTTGTCTACGTACTTCCTTTCCTCCCCTCTTCCTCTAAGTATTTATGGCAGGATGCCAGCATAGCTGAAGATGACACATCGGACATACAATCAGATTCCTTAGGTCTGTATAGCCTTGTCTTCTGTAACTGGTGGTGGCTTTTTTGTGATTCAAACAAAAGTCTTCTACTTCATCCTTTCATAATTTAGGAACTGAGCTTCTGTTTCTATTGTTTTCTGAAAATATTGAAATGTGTGGGTAGGGTTTCAGAGTAAGGCAGAATGTTCTCCTCCTGCTTCAAAGGAATCTGATCTTCTTTTTCATTCTATAAAGAATTTCTGAAGCAATTGCCAGAAACTGCCACGAGGAGCCTTTTTAAGATAAAGTAACATGTTCTTGCAATATATAAAACAGTCATGTAGATTTATTTGAAGGCGAAACCCATACCAGCACTACTGAATTATTTGATAATGTGATTTATATTACAATCAGACAGCCATCCACCTAGGAAGCCTAGTAGAGATGGCTTTTGAAATAAAATTGCAAGGAAAAAAATAACTTTTTTTCCTACTCATAAAAAAAAACCCTGTTCATGCAGAATAGCTTAAGAAATACTTACTTTCCTAATATCATCCAGCCTGTAGTTTTTGCTCAGAATTTGTCCATTTATTAATTTATTATATATCCCACTTTCCACTGTAGTGTATACTCAAGACCAGTTGATTAGCCCAAGTGATCTACTGTACATCAGTAAAATAATGCAGGCATCTACCTGCCCATATTCTGATAATCATCTGCATGGTTTATCAGTATTCTTCCTCTGTTGTCTTTGAAATAATGTGTGAGAATGGCCTTGGGAGACAAGAGGAAAAACCACAGGTTGGAAATGGTCAGATAAGAGGCAACAGAGCCTGCAGAAGGAATGTGGCTGTGGCAAACAACAAAGAAAAGTCTTGGATTATAATGGTGAAGGGGAAGAGTTGTAGAGGTAATATTCACATTACAAGAGTTCAAAGTTACAACATCACTAAAAAAGTGACTTATGAGCCAGCTGATCAGGAGGAAATGGGGACTTTACAGTATCCTTCCCCTGAAGTGGAGTGGGAATGGAGATTTTACAGTATCCTTCCCTTGCCATGGCCACCAAGCCATGCCCACCAAGCCATGCCCACAGAACCGGTAGTAAAAAAAATTGAATCCCATCACTGCCCTAGGGTCATATGAGGGACTCGGTGGCTCAGTGGCTAAGACACTGAGCTTGTCGATCAGAAGGTCAGCAGTTCAGTAGTTCAAATCCCTAGTGCCGCGTAACGGAGTGAGTTGCTTGTCCCAACTTCTGCCAACCTAGCAGTTCGAAAGCATGTAAAACATGCAAGTAGAAAAATAGGAACCACCTTTCATGGGAATGTAACAGTATTCTGTGTGTCCTCTGCATTTAGTCACATGACACCTTCAGACAGCGTTGGCTTTTTGCCTTAGAAACAGAGATGAGCACTACCCGTTAGAGCCAGAAACGACTAGTACGCATATGGGGGGGGGACCTTTACCTTTATCTTTTGTGGTCATATGATCAAAATTCAGATGCTTGGCAATTGATTCATATTTATAAATGTTGCAGTATCCCATGGTCATGTGATCACCTTTTGTGACCTTCTGACAACAAAGTCAATGGGAAAGCCAAATTCACTTAACAATCGTTTTACTAATTTAACACTTGCAGTGATTGACTTAACAACTATGGCAGGAAAAGTCATAAAATGGGGCAAAATTCACTTAACCAATGTTTCACTTAGAAACAGAAATTTTGGGCTCAATTGTAGTTGTAAGTCAAGGACTACCTATGCTTTCAGACTTGCAAGATTCTGTGAATATACCATACTTTTCAGAGTATAAGACGCACCCTTTTCCCTCAAAAAAGAAGTTAAAAATCTGGGTGTGTCTTATACACTGAATACAAAATGGTCATGCCTAGCCTATAGGAAGCTTTCAGAATTCTCCTGGGGGCTGGGGCGGGCAGAAATGAGCAAAAAAATGGGCCAATTTTTGCTCAATTCTGCCCTCCCCAGCCCTAAGGAGCTCTCTACAAGCTTCCTAAAGGCTATTCATGCCCTTTTTTGACAAAAAATGGGCCAATTTTTGCAAAAAACAGGCCATTTTTTGCTGGTTTTGGTGGGGGCACCCCCCAGGAGCACTCTACAAGCCTCCTAAAGGTTATCCATGCCCTTTTTTAAAAACAAATGGGCCCATTTTCATGAAAAATGGGCCGTTTTTGGGAGGTCTGCAGAGTGCAAAGCCTTTTTTTCTTTTTTGCCTCTTCGAAATCTTAGGGCATCTTATACTCCAGTGCATCTTATACTCTGAAAAACATAGTAACCAATAAAGATAAAGTTACTATTTGCTCTTCTTTGGACTATCTTTCAAGGCTGACAGTCTTTAATGATGGAATACAGGCAGTAAGACATATATATCAGGCAGTGGTATCTGCATGATCAGAGTCTTTTGAGAAGAAGTGGTGTTGTTGTACTGTCACAATACAACTGACATGTGTTTTCATATGTGCTTGGGATCACAGGATAGACATACAAAAAAGGAGGACCTTTCACCACAGATTTTTCTCATCTGTCCTTTTACTCCACATGCAACATAATCTTAACTTTGAAAAAAAAAACTTTAAAAAAAATATTTTTAAAGTCCCCAACTCAGCAGATGTAGGTGGCATGACATCCGTAACTAAGGTTTCTACAATCCTTTGTCTACCTACTGAAAGCGTTCTAGAAAGAAAGAATGACAATATACTATCCTACTTTCTAAAAAGTAGTTTAGGAAGAAGGAAAAGAAAATTAGGACAAGGAGCAGAAATGAGTAAAAAGTATATTCCCTTCAGTAAATGTCTATAAATGTATCAGTGGTTTGAGACACAATGGATTGATCCTCACATGCCCTTTTATAATTATAATTATTATCATTATACCCAACAGCATGAAATCACAACTGCCAGTTCTTTAACTGGTGTTGGCCTTCATGCATCTTGAGTTCCTCCCAAGAATTTGGGACACTATAAATTATCGATATAGTATACTAGTTGGATACCTGTGCTTTGCTACAAAACCATGTGATCGGGCCAGCCCACGGGCTAGATGAGTCATGCGCTGGCCACACCCATATAAGGCAACTGGCAGTTGGAACAGAGTTCATTTCAGGTGGGGAGGGGGAGTAGAACATCTAACTCCTTAGCATCGACGCATGTTCATATAATACTGTATAAGAAATACTGATGATCCGATGGTCATTTCGAAAAATCCTTTCTTAGTGAGCACCTAGAAGCCAACGGATGTGCCGAATTTCAAGTAGGTAGGCTTTACAGTTCTGGAGATTTCATGATGAGTGAGTAGTATTTGACTTTTATATATAGAGAGAGAAGATATGTGGAAGCAAGCAGTATGGCCCTTTGCAATTGGCAGATGGAAATTTTGTCAATGCACAGATGTTCTAGGTCCTGTCCAAGGTTTGAGGGGGGACTCATTTCAGAATACAGAGATCCATTTGAGGTCCTGGGATATCATTCTCCCTTTGGTGTCTGAAGATAATGTCATCCTAGATCCAATTGTGTCCATTTTGCCCAGCTATTCTCCTTCCCTAAGTTTGGTGGCATGCTCTTCCTTTCTCCAACAGTGCCTATTGACAGAAGAACAAGACGTGGAGTTACCTCTGTTCATTTTTTTATTATTTAGCTACAGAAACTTGCCAGAGTAAGGAAATTATCTGTTAAGCATATACTCTGAATTGCTAGGAGCAATTGCCCCCTTCCTGCCCTCCAGACGTTCCACTCTGCAAGTCTTCCAAACTCTCTCCATGCCCCGTTGTTGTTGTTTGCAAAAAAGGGTCATTTTCATGAAAAATGGGCCAGTTTTTTGCTTCTTTTTGCCCGCCCCAGCCTCCAGGAGCATTCTACAGGCCTCCCAAACTCTCTGAATGCCCCATTTTTCACAAAAAGGGGCATGTAGAGGGTTTGGGAGGCCTGCAGAGTGCTTGGAAATAGACCCTCTTCTTGACACTTGGTGTGGAAAAAGGTTTTACGCCTCTTTTCTTTCAAATGAAATGAACAATTAAGGAGACAGTGTGTAGACAGTAAGGAAGAAAAGCCTTGATGGAGATATGGAAGATTAATTATTAGGGCAATGAGGGATAAAAATATTCTAAGTGTGCAATAGGCAGCTAGTATTCATAAGTAACTCAGATAAATGCCTCCCTAATTCACTGAAGTATAGGAAAGCAGAGGACATACAGTACAATCAGATAAAATTCTATCATCATAGATCATCTCAATAAAATTAAAATTTTAGCTTTTCCATGGAGTTGATTTCTTGGTCTGGTCTGTCTAATGGGGCTATCATCAATCTATCAATCTTCTTTTTCAATCTAGCATTATGTTTTAAGAAAGGCTGAAGCTTTCATGTTTGTCACAGGAAATGGCCTTGGATCAATGGTGGGTTGCAGGCGGTACGCCCCTGTATGGGCAAACCGGAGCCTGCCCGGAGCACCGGATATCGTTCCGGAGGGCCCACCTGCCCGCCCAAGCTCCTTACCAGTGTTTTAAGTCTTTGGCACTTCTGCATGTGCGCACAGCACATACAGTACCTGCTCGATGCTCCACTGAGCAGCTGGAGCGTCACGGCAGCTCGTGGTAGCGCTAAGATGCATGCAAATGCACTGCATGTGTCCATGTGGACACCGCCAGGCCCGTTCCAACCGTATCGGTTGGAACAGGATCTGGAACTCACCATTGCCTTGGATCCTCACGGCACACCACTAAATTCCTTACTGCAGTGCTGCTGCAACATCAACAACAAATGGATGTATAAATAACCAACTCACAAAATGCCATAATGCAACTAACACAACAGATGGGACAGAAGCTACCCCTTGTCAGCAATATTGCAATAAATCTTGCATAATTCTGGTGAGGTCATCTCCTTTAAACTCTAGTGCAGGGGTGTCAAACGCAAGTCTTGCGGGCCAATTCCAGCCCACGGGGTGCTTAGATCTGGCATGTGGGACCAACCTGGGACCAGCAAAGGACCGGTCTGTCCTTTGCCTCTGCCAGTGAAAATGGAGCTAGGGAAGGCTGCACATGGCCTTCCCTAGCTCCATTTTCACTGGCAGAGGGCTGCAGGAGGCCGTTGCAGCCGAAAACGGGGCTTGAGAGCCTGTTTTCGCTGGCAGAGTGCTTGAGCCACCACAGGTGCCCCTCACAGGAGTGATGTTGAGCTGGCCCCTCCACCACCACCCCGAGGTCAAACACAACCCTGATGCAGCCCTCAATTTCATTTCATTTCATTTCCCTTTATTTGTATGCTGCCCTTTTCCCTGGGGGGACTCAGGGCGGCTCACAGTTCAAAAAGGGGGGGGGGAAGGACAAACAATTTCCAACATACAAGCAATACAACATATTAAAAAACACAACAGTCACATAATTGGAGTGGGGTTAGAATCTTAACCCCAGGCCAGCCGGGACAGCCAGATCTTTAAAGCGGCGTGGAAGGACTGGAGGGTGGTGAGGGTACGAATCTCCATGGGGAGTTCGTTCCAGAGGGTCGGAGCAGCCACCGAGAAGGCTCTCCTCCGAGTAGTTGCCAGTCTACACTGGCTGGATGATGGAATTCGGAGGAGACCTAATCTATGCGATCGTATCGGTCTGGTGGAGGTAATTGGCAGTAGGCGGTCTCTCAAGTACCCAGGTCCAGTACCATGAAGGGCTTTGTAGGTGATAAGTAGCACCTTGAATCGCACCCGGAGATCAACAGGCAGCCAGTGCAGCTCGCGGAGGATAGGTGTTACGTGGGTGAAACGGGGTGGACCCACAATCGCTCGCGCGGCTGCATTCTGGACCAGCTGAAGTCGCCGAATGCTCTTCAAGGGCAGCCCCATGTAGAGCACATTGCAGTATTCCACCCTAGAGGTCACAAGGGCACGAGTGACTGTTGTGAGGGCCTCCCTGTTCAGGTAGGGGCGCAACTGGTGCACCAGGCGAACCTGGGCAAATGCCCCCCTGGTCACAGCTGACAAATGATGTTCGAAGGTCAGCTGTGGGTCCAGGAGGACTCCCAAGTTGCGAACCCTGTCTGAGGGGCGTATAGTTTGACCCCCCAGCCTGAGAGATGGAACACTTGGCCAATTCGCGGGAGGGAAACACAGCAGCCACTCGGTCTTTTCTGGATTAAGCACAAGTTTGTTGACCCCCATCCAGTCTTTAACAGCCTCAAGACCCTGGCTCATCACATCCATCGCTTCGTTGAGTTGGCACGGGGCGGACAGATACAACTGTGTATCGTCCGCATACTGGTGGTATTTTATCCCGTGCCGTCGAATGATCTCACCCAGCGGTTTCATGTAGATGTTGAAAAGAAGGGGGAACAGGACCGAACCCTGCGGCACCCCATACGTTAGGGGCCTAGGGGTTGATCTCCCCCGACTAACACCGACTGCGACCTGTCCGAGAGGTAAGAGGAGAACCACTGTAAAACAGCGCCTCCCACCCCCACCTCCTGCAGTCGTCACAGAAGGATACCATGGTCGATGGTATCGAAAGCCGCCGAGAGGTCAAGGAGCACCAGGATGGAGGCAGGGGTGTCAAACTCAATCGAGTTTGACACCCCTGCTCCAGTGAGAAAGAGACGATGTATATGTGTATCAAGACAGGGTGGGTAAAATTCGTGAAATCATTCTGCAGGCATTAATTCAGACAAGCCCAAGAACCGGTAGTAAATTATTTTGAATCCCACCACTAATCCAACTCAACATTTCATTTGGCATCTTTCAGAATACATAATCTCTCATGAGAAATCAGTCTAGTTATCTAAGTAGAAAGGTTTGCATCAGTTTTTTACTTCTGTCCAGTTGTGCTTTCTCTTCAACCCAATACCTTCCTTCCAATTGTATGATTTAATCACTGGGAAAGACTCAATTTTCGGAAAGCAGGAAGTGTCCAGGAAAAGCGGCAGCACTAGTTAAATATTCTCAGCTGAAAGTGAAATAGATCAAGCAGTTCACGAGCCTTAATTGTGATTGCGCTTTATTGCTGCTTAGACGATTAAGTGCTTAAATTAGCAGGTAACAGGATCTATATTCTTAACGGCAAGGAAGAGCTAATCATGCCTTCGCTAAATATTTCAGCCCAGTTCCAACAATCTCATGGAGGAAAGTTAATGGACCCAATCCGAGCAAAGCCCGCCTGCGCAAGTCCCAAGCCGTGCTCGAAATCCCGAACGTGCAACTAGAAGATGGAGGGACGTATGAATGCAAAGCTGAGAATTCCCGGGGACGGAATGTCTTCCGAGGACAGTTACAAGTATACAGTAAGTTTTATAATTAATCTCTAGCAGCATCTTTCTCTTACAAAGTGATAATTTGCCTCAACACTTGAATGTGTAAATTCAGACATGCAAAAAGTTTGTAGATTCTCAGTCATCCAGATCATGTCCCAAAGGTGCTTTTTCAGGAGGCAACTGGGCTTTCTTGTTTTTTTTCTTTGAAGACATTTTTCTTCTCATCCAAGAAGCTTCCCATCCAAAATTGCAGACTATAGGAACCAGTAGCATTACTCGGGTGAATCTGAAGACACCGATGAACCTCCAAGTGGTTCAATGACCCTCTGAAAGGATGCAAATGAACAGGTGTCTTCAAGGAATATAAATCCTTCCATACCCCACTATCCTGTTAGAATTGAAGAAGCTTCTTGGATGAGAAGCGAAATGTCTTCTGTTGAATACTGGCTTGCGGGCGGAGCCGGTTCAATCTCTTCCCTGATTGGCCGAGAGACTTGACGCCCATTGGCTCATTGCCCAAACCCGGGAGTATAAACATTTGATGCGAACCACGCTAGGTGAATCATAGTTTACTCTGCTAGAATAAAGGTTGCTGTTTACTACCCTCTTGTCGCGTCTTCCTCCTTCCGCTCCAAGATGCAAAACTGGCGACGAAGGTGGGATGAGATTCCCATGACCACGGAGAAGAACAAACCAGCTTGCCTCCGCGTTTAAACCATACCTTCAGGTCAGGAACGCCGGCAGCGAACAAAATCTTCTCTGTTTCTTCTTTCCTCTTTTCCTGGCTTTTTGCATCAGAATGGCAACAGTGCTTTCTCCTTTCGCGCCGTTTGGGTCTGCGGGAGAATCCTGGGACGGCTTCATGGAGCGTTTTGAATGCTATTTAATCGCGTCAAAAAACAGGGCACAGACTGACGAGGAGAAGTGCTGCTTTTTCCTGTCTTGTTGCGAGCCTTCTATGTTTGCTTCTGCGAGAGCTTTGGCCGCTCCGAGGCCAGCTTACAAACTTGGGTGGGACGAGCTAATGTCCAGGTTGAGGGACCATTACGCCCCCTCATCTTCTTTGATTGCTCGTCGGTTTACTTTTCGCCGCCGAGTGCAGAAGCCCAGCGAATCTATCAGTCAGTTCCTCGAGGCATTGCGCACAGTGGCCGCCCAATGCGACTTTGCAGACCTAGAGGAGAATCTTGTGGAGCAGTTTGTATGCGGGGTCCGCGACGTACGATTGCGCAGCCGTATGTTCTGGAACCATAAAATTACTTTGGCGCAAGCTGTGGAGACTGCGCGAGCAGCAGAACTTTCCGAACAATCCACGGCCGACATGGAACGCCTCCAGCTGAAACCTTTCATGCAAACCGCTGCGGGACCTTCCAATCAAACGAACCTCGTTGACGACCTCTCCACTATGGAAGACGAGGAGGAGGAAACCGTCGGACAGATGAGGACGCAGCCGAAGCAGAGGCCACACCAGCAGCCGCCGACGTCCGTTCAGCCAGCTTCAAACATGCCTTGCCATGGATGCGGCGGCCGTCATAGCCGCGTATCTTGCCCGTTTCGTTCTGCTGTCTGCCGCCGTTGCCGGGGGGAAGGACATCTCGCCAGGGTTTGCCGGGTTTTCTTGCCAGTTCCATCGTTCACGCAGCCCAGCAACCAGCGTCAGACATTGCAACGCCGCCAACAACCACGTCCAGCGAGGCGAGCTGAGGACTGCCATTCAACCCACCAGCTCTCTAGTGCCGAGTGTGTAGTCTATCAGGCTTCCCACGTCCCTGCCGGCGGTCGTAAAATTAGTACCGTCGTTCGTCTTGAAGGTCAGCCTTGCCGAATGGAGGTGGACTCCGGGTCTTCCCGTTCCCTTTTATCTTGGGCTCTGTTTTCCCGCCTTTGCCCTAGGGTTCCACAGAGTAAATTGCGTCCTGCCGGGGTCTCCCTTTTAGATTACCAGGGAAATGGGATTCCCACGGCAGGAATATTCCACATTTGGGTGGAATACGGAGATTTTAAGGGGAAACTTCCAGTTTTAATTGTTAAGGATAACCTGCCCGCTCTCTTGGGGTTAGATTGGTTCCCCGTTTTGGGCCTCACTATAGAAGGGGTGCATAGGATAGTTCCCCGAGCCGTAGATAGCGTTTTGGATGAGTTCGCAGACGTGTTCGATGGGAAATTAGGTTGTTATAAGGGCACCCCCATTTCCCTTTGCCTCGATCCCCAGGTCGCGCCCATTAGGTTGAAGGCACGTAGGGTTCCCCTTGCATTGAAAGCGAAGGTAGATGCTGAATTGGATAAGCTTATAGAGCAGGGGGTAATAGAGCCCGTAGATCATGCCCTTTGGGAAACCCCTATAGTCCTCCCGGTCAAACCCGACGGATCGGTGAGGATATGTGCCGACTATAAGTCGACCATCAACTTGGCCCTGCAGGCAAATCCATATCCTGTGCCTGTAGTGCAACATCTACTTCATTCTTTGGGGCAAGGCCGCATTTTCGCTAAGCTGGATATGGCACAGGCCTATCAGCAGCTCCCCGTAGACGATAATGCGGCTACAGCCCAGACTATTGTCACCCATCGTGGGGCTTTCCGTTGCCGCCGCCTCCAATTTGGCGTTTCGGTTGCTCCAGGGATATTTCAGAGCCTCATGGAGCGGTTGCTCCATGGGATCCCAGGCGTCGTTCCTTATTTTGACGACGTCCTAGTTGCAGCCCCTAGCCACCAGGAACTCCAAAAAACATTGCGGGAGGTCCTTACACGCTTCAGGGAGGCCGGATTGAAGTTAAAGCGCAGCAAGTGCGAAATTGCTGTTCCCCAAGTAGAGTTTTTGGGATTTCTCATTGATGCACAAGGCATCCACCCTACTCCCTCGAAAGTTGCGGCCATAAAAAACGCTCCTGCACCCACCTCGAGGGCGGAATTGCAGGCGTTCCTGGGGCTTTTAAACTTTTATGCCCCTTTTATTCCCCACAAGGCGTCGTTAGCTGAACCGTTACACCGATTGCTTGACCGGTCAGCGGCCTGGAAATGGGGTAGCCGTGAAGCGCAGGCGTTCGCGGCTATAAAGGACATTTTAACCTCGGCAGCAGTCCTAATCCAATATAGCGACTGGATGCCCTTAGTTTTAACGTGTGACGCCTCTCCCTACGGCATAGGGGCGGTTCTGAGCCATGCCCTCCCGAACGGCTCAGAGGCTCCTATAGCCTTCTACTCCCGGACGCTCTCATCAACGGAGCGAAATTATAGCCAAATTGACAAAGAAGCTCTAGCTGCAGTGTCCGGTATCAAGCGTTTTCATGACTACCTTTACGGTAGGAATTTTACCCTTGTTACGGATCACAAGCCGCTTTTAGGCCTATTGGCGGGCGATAAGCCAACCCCCCCCATTTTGTCCCCCCGCATGACACGTTGGACTGAGTTTTTGGCGGCGTATTCATATGCGCTGGTATACCGTCCGGGTAAGCAGCTTGGGCACGCAGACGCCCTGAGTCGTTGCCCTTTGCCACAGACGGACACAGCCCTCGTGCCCTCTCTCTCCATCTTGTCTATTGCTGAATCCGATCTTCCCGTTTCAGCCGTGGATGTTGCAGCTTGCACAAAGGTTGACCCCATTTTGTCTCAAGTAGCTTCATGGGTGTTGAGGGGGTGGCCCGAAAAAAAGGTAGCGGAAGAATTTCGACCGTTTAAGGCACGACAGGCCGAACTTGCCCTTCACGGGGGTTGCCTTGTTTGGGGGGATAGGGTAGTGATCCCCAAAGTTCTACGGGCACGAATCCTGCCCGCGCTCCATAAAAATCATCCAGGGATAGCGCGAATGAAAGCTTTAGCCCGTAGTTATGTGTGGTGGCCCCTGTTAGACTCGGAGATCGCAGATTATGTTGGTCGATGTAGAATATGCCAAAATTCTAGGCCGAATCCCCCCACAGCCGCCCCTCGGGAGTGGGAAATTCCTAGAGGCCCATGGTCCCGTTTACATATTGATTTTGCCGGTCCCTTTCACGGCCGAAACTTTATGATAGTGGTTGATGCTTACTCTAAGTGGGTGGAGTTGGTAATCATGACCTCCACTACGGCAGAGAGTACCGTGAGGGCTCTTCGTAAGATGTTCGCCACACACGGGCTACCAGATGTGATAGTTTCAGACAACGGGCCCCAGTTTACCTCCACTATGTTCCAAGAATTTTTGGCAGAGCAAGGGATTAGACACGCGGCTACAGCCCCGTATCATCCAGCTAGTAACGGTAGGGCGGAGCGCGCAGTTCGCTCAGCTAAAGAAGCTTTGGGCCGCATGGATCAGGGGGACTGGCAAGAGAGAGTGGCGGCCTACCTCTTGAGCCAGCACTCTACTCCCTGTCCAACAATTAATAAAAGTCCTGCGGAGCTCTTGATGGGTAGGAGATTGCGAACCTCCCTAGATAGGCTCCATCCACTTTATGCAGGGGATTTACCGAGTAACTTGGGGGCCCTTCCGTCCCATACGTTTAAGTTAGGGGATCCTGTTTGGGCTCGTTCCTTTTCAGGGGACCCACGGTGGGTCCCCGCAACAATTACAGCTTTGACTGGTCCCTGTTCCTTCAGGGCCGGTCTGGCCGACGGAACGCAATGGAGGCGCCACCAGGACCAGTTAAGGCGCCGCCTCCCTGCGGAAACAGACGGCCCGGCCCCCCCAGACATTCGCCCTCAGCGCGAGCTACCCTTGATGCCCTTATCCCCAATGGACTGCCTGTCCTCGGGGAATGGGGGACAAGCTGATACGAACTTTTCGGACAGACGTGCCTCATTTGGCCATTCTCTCCCCCAAAGCCCTTATCGAGACTCTGACCATATTTTCCAACCAGATGGTACGGGTCCATCATCGGATACTCCGGCTGTTGCGGAGACACCATCTCAGACAAATGGAGTGCCAGCTCTCGGGGCCGCATCACAGGATCATCGTTCCGCCACAGACTTGCCTCCGTTGGCGATCCCCCCCCCGACGACAGCTGCTGGGGAGTTACGAAGGTCGGGACGAGAGCGGCGCCGTCCCACCTATCTACAGGACTATGTTTGCCCTTCGTGAGGGTACTTGACTAGGGGGGGAGGGGTGTTGAATACTGGCTTGCGGGCGGAGCCGGTTCAATCTCTTCCCTGATTGGCCGAGAGACTTGACGCCCATTGGCTCATTGCCCAAACCCGGGAGTATAAACATTTGATGCGAACCACGCTAGGTGAATCATAGTTTACTCTGCTAGAATAAAGGTTGCTGTTTACTACCCTCTTGTCGCGTCTTCCTCCTTCCGCTCCAAGATGCAAAATCTTCCAAGAAAAAAACAAAAAAGTCCAGTTGCCTCCTGAAAAAGCACTATTGGGACCTTCAAACATCACCTCTGACATTTGAGGGAATCTGTTTTAACCTTGGGTGCATTTCAGCCAGAAATAATTTTATGAATGAAGGCAAATACATGTGTCCTGAGATAATGTTGCAAGATCCAATCTGGTGCCTTCCTATTGGTTGATGGGGTGTTGGTGGCCGGTGATTGGCAGCTGTTTTCTCATGCAGGAGTGTTGATTTACCACCAGCTTATCAGGTACTTTGAAAGTGTAAAAGTAAAGAAAAGGTTTTCTATCATTTATGGTGGACGTGTGATGAAGCAAAAAAATTTTTGCAACATGATTCATATTTTAATGCAGAAAATTTTGAAAATGAGAATAAAGATGAAACCAGAAACTTTTTTTTTGAGCCTAATGGAAGAAGACTTTGAGGAAAAAAACTGGAACTTTGACACTATATATGTTGGCAACCATAAGATTATTACATGCACCAAAATGGAAGGGCACTTCAATTCCCACCATAGCTGCAGAAGCTGATGGAGTTGCCTGAAATGGCAAAATTGACTATTTTGGTTAAAGAAAAGAATATAAGTACTTTTGTTTCCACATGGAGATCAGTGGTTAGTGGTTTATTCGACTTGTATGCCGCCCTATTCCCGGAGGGACTCAGGGCATCTGACAAACCAGAGGGGAGGGGAACAAATACAAAAAAGTAAAACAAAAACAGAACAACAATACAAAACAATTTAGAAGTCACAACAAGCACAACCAATTCGAGTAGGGGTGGAACTCAACAGCCCCAGGCCTGCTGGGACAGCCAGATCTTCACGGCTTTACGGAAAGCCTGAAGGGTGGCGAGGGTCCGAATCTCCACGGGGGGATCGTTCCAGAGGGCCGGAGCAGCCACAGAGAAGGCCCTCCTCCGAGTGGTCGACAGCCAGCATTGGCCGGCAGATGGAATTCGGAGAAGGCCTAATCTGTGGGATCTAATGGGTCTATGGGAGGTGATTGGCAGGAGGCGGTCTCTCAAGTACCCAGGTCCAATACCATGTAGGGCTTTATAAGTGACGACTAGCACCTTGAAGCGTATCCGGAGACCAATAGGCAGCCAGTGCAGCTCGCGGAGGATAGGTGTAACGTGGGTGTACCGAGGTGCACCCACGATCGCTCGCGCGGCTGCATTCTGGACAAGCTGAAGTCTCCGAACACTCTTCAAGGGCTGCCCCATGTAGAGCGATCAGTACTGAACATTGTCCTTGAAGTGGAAAAGAATGAATCTTTGATTTTGGGTTTCACTGATCAGATGGATAAATCCCTATAGAAATGACTAGTTTATATTATTATGGAAAAACAAGAAGTTGTGGCTGGATGTTAATGCCTTATTTTACTGCAACCAAGAGAGTCGGAAGTCAATGCTTTGTTTTCTTTTTCCCAACCTTTCTTCCCAACTTTTCTTCCTCCCCTTCTCTTTCTCCCCCAATTGCTTTCCTATTTACTTTTGTATTTTATTTTATTTTATTTTATAACTCAATAAAAATGTTAAAGAAAGGTACTTTAAGAGCCGAGGTGGCGCACTGCTGGCTCATATTTAAATGGTTGTCCACTAGGAGTCCAAGATCCCTCTCACAGTTACTACTATTGAGCAAGGTACCACCTATACTATACCTGTGCATTTCGTTTTTCTTGCCTAAATGTAGAACCTTACTCTTTTCACCATTGAATTTCATTTTATTAGATAGTGCCCAATGTTCAAGTTTGTCAAGAGCCTTCTGTATCTTAAGCCTGTCTTCTGGTGTGTTGGCTATTCCTGCCAGCAATTAACCAATAGGAAGGCACCACATAAATAAGACTCATAGAATAGCTGAAAGCACATATTGCAGTAGAAAGACGTTCCCCAGGGATGGGCTCCAGCAGAAGACTGAAAGCTCAAAAGATTAAAGCTCTGGTTCTAGTGATCAATTCAGATTGGATCCTACAAAAATAGTTTTGCTGAATAGTATACATATCATTTTTCATGAGAATAATAATCTCATCCTAAGCCCCAAGTGATGCTTCCCAACCACTGTCTTCTACTGCTGTCTCTTTTCCAAAATGTCATTTTCTTTTAACCTGGAGGGAAGGTATAACAAATGATAGAAGGCTGAACTAGGGCATTAAAGATCCAGGTTTGGCTGCTCATTTTCCACAAGTCAATGATCATTTCTACTCTTTCAATGGAGATTTAAAAAAACATTTATTATTGCTCTGATTTACACCCCCTCACTGTGTTCAGACAAGCAGCTCAAGTCAGTTAACGGAAATATAAAGTGCAATGCTAAAGATTAAAAATACAAAATGTATACTATTAAAAACATAGTGAAATGCTAAATGTTGAACAAGAGTGCAGGAGAAGATATGCTACAAAAGATCAAAACAAGTCTTCCCACACATCTGAATGACCAAATGAGATAATAAAAAATTGATTATGTTACAGATAACATGTATGTATGTATGTATGTATGTATGTATGTATGTAGGTAGGTAGGTAGGTAGGTAGGTAGGTAGGTAGGTAGGTAGGTAGGTAGATGATAGATAGATAGATAGATAGATAGATAGATAGATAGATAGATAGATAGATAGACAGACAGACAGACAGACAGACAGACAGACAGACAGACAGACAGATGAAAGGAAAAAGAAAGAGGAAGGAAGGAAGGAAGGAAGGAAGGAAGGAAGGAAGAGAGAGAGAGAGAAAGAAAGAAGGAAGGAAAGAAAGAAGGAAAGAAGGAAAGGAGGAAAAGGAGGAAGAGAGAAAGAAAGAAAGAAAGAAAGAAAGAAAGAAAGAAAGAAAGAAAGAAAGAAAGAAAGAAAGAAAGAAAGAATTTATATGAATACCTTACTTTGAACTCAGCCTGGAAACCAATGCAGATGTTTTTAGTCAGCATATGATCTTTGTATCCGATACCAATTAGCAACCTCAGGAAAGTGGAGGCCTTCAAGTCAATAGTCAGTAAAACTACTGGGCTGACTCCTGTAACTTCGCAGAGGAGCTCCTGAACTTGTCTTGAACGAAGTGTCTTGCTTCTTCCTAGGGTTGGAAGTCACTGATCCAATGTCACCCAGCTGATTTTGAGCCTAAGGCAGAACTAGAACCCATCTGCTCTTTGTTTCTGGCTGGTGCCTTACCAGCCACATCAAACTAGCTTTTATTTAGCAGCTTACCTTCTGCATTTTATCTTTATTATGCTTTCCAAGAATAGATTACATAGAACAGGGGTGTCAAACTCGATTTCACTGAAGGTCAAATCAGGGTTGTATTTGACCTCAGGGGGCCAGGGTGGGTGTGGCCAGCTTGACGTCACTCGTGCCAGGGGCGCCTGTGGTGGCCCAAGCGCTCTGCCAACGAAAATAGGCTTCCGAGCTCAGTTTTCTGCTGTGATGGCCTCCTGCAACCCTCTGCCAGTGAAAACTGAGATTGCGAGGGCTGCCCACAGCCCACACAAGCTCCATTTTCACTGGCGGAGGCACCACAGGCCAGTCTTCACTGCTTCCAGGGTGGCTCCACGGGCCAGATCTAAGCATCCTGCAGGCCGCATCCAGCCCCCGGACCTTTAGTTTGACACCCCTGACATAGAATATGTAGTCAGGATGGGATATAACCACGGTATAGAGTCTTAGCAACAAATCTAAATTTGGAAAGTGTTAAAAATGAGGCACTAAGCATAACTGTGCAAAGATATCCCATATCACAGCCTCAACCTGTCTATTCAGTGATAGTTGAGGATTTCCTGCCATCAATATTCTCAATATATAATTTTTCCTGCTCTTCTAAAACAGGCTGAACTTCAATCCCCAGATCCAATTCCAACAGCACCGCCATCTTGTGACAATTTAATTTTTGTTAGTTCACCCTCCTCAAATTTTGACAGCATTTAAAGCAGAGGTGGTCTTCAGCAGGTTCTGACCAGTTCTGGAGAACCAGTAGCAGAAGTTTTGAGTAGTTCGGAGAACCGGTAAATACCACCTCTGACTGGCCCCTACCTATTCTTTGCCTCCCGAGTCCCAGCTGATGGGGAGGGAATGGGGATTTTGCAGTAACCTTCCCCTGGAGTGGGGAGGGAATGGAGATTTCATAGTATCCTTCACACCCACCAAGCCACGGCCGCTTAGCCACGCCCACAGAACCACTGGTAAAAAAAATTGAATCCCACCACTGATTCAAAGGTACTGGCTGCTTTCTTGGTGTTGGATTATGAAAAGTGATAGAGCTGTATTTCATATGAAAGTTCCTCTTCCAAAGCCCCAGATGAATTCCCTCAGTGGCTTAATGGAACTGTTCCAGCTTTATGCACCCATGTCATCCCTCATTTACATTTCATTTTATCAGTCTGATTAAAAAAGACTTAGTATTAGGGACATATGGATTACTATAAATCTGATCAGTTTTACTCTTTCTAACCTGCCCTGTCAGGTTATTTTTATCATATTTTTTAAAAGATTTGTAAAAAGAATTGCTCAGGGTTCCAAGCAGGGGTGGGTTTCAAAACTTTCAGCAATGGGTACTCTGCCTGGTTGATGGGTGGGCATGGCCATGGTGGGCATGGCCTATTTGGCCTCCTGGCAGCAGAGGGGATGTTTTTGCTTTCCTCAGGCTCCGGAGGCATTTCTCAAGCCTCTGGGAGGGTGAAAACTGCCTGGGCTTCAGAATCC
The DNA here is from genome assembly GCF_051295495.1 of Thamnophis sirtalis. Classification (NCBI taxonomy): domain Eukaryota; kingdom Metazoa; phylum Chordata; class Lepidosauria; order Squamata; family Natricidae; genus Thamnophis; species Thamnophis sirtalis. Next base: position 14,556,303 of record NW_028261388.1, read on the forward strand.
CTCCAGAGGCTGGAAACAAGTCCATTTCCAGCCTTCCAGAACTTCCGGGAGGCCTGTTTTCCCCCTCCCTGAGCCCCCGTGCAGGCCCTGCACTTACCTTGAATCCAAACCAGGCCACATGTAGACTCCTGGGAGGGGCGGGGTAGAATGGGTGGGGCCAGACAGGGGTGAGATTTGGAGGTTCTCCAAACTGGCCATACTTTTAGGTACAGGATCTCCCAAACTCGGGCGAACCTGTAGCAGCCCACCCCTGGTTCCAAGTAGCAGACCCTATGCAATCAAGCCTCTGAGGCCTAAGTGTTCCTCAAAGTAGAGGTTTATTAGGCATGTCAAGATGGCACATCTGGTGAAAACCTAACTCTGAAGCTCCCACAGTTTTCCTCACCCAAATTAAAAGTCAAAGTTCTTCCCCCGCCACCCCTCAGTCCAATTGTCCATCACATAGTCCCATCCGATCACAACCCCAACCCCAGTTGGTTCCACTCCTTGACTTCTCAGTACCTGGTGAGAATGAACTTGATTCCCAGGAGAAAGAATTTTATTTTGGCTACAAGTCCCCAGCTATCTACTGTATATCCCCCCTCCCCAGAGGTGGGCTGCTGGGGGTTTGCAGAGGTTCACTTTATCCTCTAGCTAGAATTCTGGTCAGTTCAGCGAACCCCCAAATGCCACTCCCGGCTGGTCATGCCCACCTCACCCTGCCCCTTCCACCCTGCCACTCACAGGAGTCTCCACACGGCCCGTTCCATCATGCCCATAAGTTCAGGGCCCGCACGGAGACTCAAGGAGGGGGGAGAAACGGGCCTCCTTGAAGTTCAGAAAGTTCGGAAACAGGCCTGTTTTTCCAAATAAATTTTTGAAAACAGATTTTCAGCTTGAGAAAAATATAAGCAACACTCTTCATGAAGTCTTAAGTTTGCCTCAGAAGAATTGAGGTTTTATTGATCTCAAAAAATATATATTGTGAATTTCTTTGGCGTTTGGTAGCAATACTATTAACCAGAGTTTTCAGCTTTCCTTCCTTCCTTCCTTCCTTCCTTCCTTCCTTCCTTCCTTCCTTCCTTCCTTCCTTCCTTCCTCCCTCCCTCCCTCCCTCCCTCCTTTCTTTCCTTCCTTCTTTCTTTCTTTCTTTCTTTCTTTCTTTCTTTCTTCAACCACCTCCTTTCCCTTTCTTCCCCCTCTCTCCTCCTTTCTATTTCTCCTTCCTTTCCATACGGCTGCATCTCCTTCTTTTTGGTTTTCAAATAAAACTTAGTTAACAGCCTCCCATGGGCATTGTATCATATCTCCTTGCCTTAGGGCCACTGGTTTGTAAATAATCAACCATCCCTTTACCCTCTGGGTAGCTTCAAACTGGGTTTTTGGATTACAGCTGGCACTGGGAGAAACACTCTGATTTGCATTCCTCCTTCAGTACTAGCTCTTCCATCTTCCTCAGTCATGCTCAGTTTGTCAGCTGGATTTGATCCAGCTCATAGGAGATGCTCTTGGCGATGCCTGGAATGCACCCAGGCGGCCCTGTCTGCTTTTCTGTAATCACAGGTTAATTTGATTCCCCATCATATCTAATGCAAAAAAAGCAGATGTATTCGGATTGTTTGATGCAGCTGACAATTTGGAATGATCATTTCATCTGTCTCACCCACTTGGCATGACATGCCTCCCTGCTAGTGATAAAAAATGACTTCCTGTTGGATGCTGCTAGGCCTACACTGATTTGTCCATTCAAATCCACCCTCCTCATCATATTTTCTTTCTTTCAACAACAGTGAGTAGAATAGAATAGAATAGAATAGAATAGAATAGAATAGAATAGAATAGAATAGAATAGAATAGAATAGAATAACAGAGTTGGGAGGAACATTGGAGGTCTTCTAATACAACCCCCTGCTTAGGTGGGAAACCCTACACCATTTCAGACAAATCTCTTAAAAACTTCCAGTATTGGAGCATTTATACTTTCTGAAGGCAAGTTGTTCCACTGATTAATTGTTCTCAGGAACTCTCTTTAGTTCCTGAGAAGTTCTTCCTGAACTCCCAGGAAATTTCTCCTTAGTTCGAAGTTGCTTCTCTCCTTATTAGTTTCCACCCATTGATTCTTGTCCTGCCCTCAAGTGCTTTGGAGAATAGCTTGACTCCCTCTTCTTTGTGGCAGCCCCTGAATTTGTCTCCCCTTCCCCCATTATTCAGACTCTTATTAATTGTGGCCCAATAAGTGACTTTTAAATAATCTCATTGAATGTCTGAATGCCTCTTTTGGTCACAATATTTAAAAAAGAAGTTGAGACACTGGAAAGAATGCAGAGAAGAGCAATTAAGATGATTATGCGGCTGGAGGCTAAAACGTATGAACAACAGTTGCAGGAATTGAGATGTCTAGTCTAGGGAAAAGAAGAATTAGGAGTGACATGATAGCAGTCTTCCAGTATTTGAGGCGATACCACAAAGATGAGAGGGGTCAACCTATTTTCTAAAGCACCAGAAGGCAAGACAAAAAAAAAAAAATATGAAAAATAATCAAGGAAAGAAGCAATCAAGAACTAAGGAGAAATGCCTTAACAGTGAGAACAATTAACCAGTGGAATGGCTTGCCTTCAGAAGTTGTGGCTACCCCATCATTGGAGGCTTTTAAGAAAAGATTGGACAGTCACCTGTCTGAAATGGTATAGGGTCTCAGCTGAAGCAGGGGGTTGGATTAGCAGACCTTCCTACTCTGTTATTCTATGTTAGTCTATGCCTATATTTCAGATGAAAGTTTCTAAAAAATATTTTAGAGGCCTTCCCTAAGGTAAAGATAAAGGTTCCCCCGCACATGCATGCTAGTTTTTTCCGGTTCTAGAGGCAGTGCTCATCTCCCTTTCTAAGCCGAAGAGCCAGCGCTGTCCATGGTCATGTGGTTGGCATGACTAAACGTTGAAGGCACATGGAGTGCTGTTACTTTCCCACCAAAGTGGTCCCTATTTTTCTACTTTTTTATGTGCTTTCGAATTACTAGGTTGGCAGAAGCTGGGACAAGTAATGGAAGCGCACTCCGTTATGTGGCACTAGGGATTCGAACCGCTGAACTGATTGACAAGCTCAGCGTCTTAGCCACTGAGCCTCAGAGGCCTTCCTGCCCGGCCATTAAAAACAGGAAAACTATAAGCTTCTTTTTCCTGCCTTATTGCCTTAACTTTGCTTTTTCTTGCCTCCAGCCTTTGAGTCAGACAGACTCAAACCATCCTTAGCTGTTGTGATGTAAACAGTGTTTTTCAACCTTTTTTGTGCAAAGGCACACTTTTTTCATGAAAAAAAATCACGAGGCACACCACCATTAGAAAATGTTAAAAAAAATTAACTCTGTGCCTATATTGACTATATATAAAGTAATTCTCCCACGGCACACCTTACACTATGTCACGGCACACTAGTGTGCCGCGGCACAGTGGTTGAAAAACACTGATGTAAGATATTCTCATTGATTCCAATATTAACCAAGGGCATGCTCAAAGTGTAGAACATTGACTGAGTATTGTCACCCATTCCTTTTAAACGACTTGTAATAGAGAGAATAGTGGCCAAATATCTATCAGGAGTGTGGGACCACAAATTTCAATGCTGCTACATTTTTCTACTGATTTATCAATGATTGAGAAATTCTTTAACTGGGCAGGGCATAAACTAAACTCATGCCAGACTTCTGGATGATTATCAGGTTAAGTGTGCCAATTAAGTTCTAACTTGTCCATATCTGCATGAATGGCATGGCTACTATATTGGCAATAAAATGCAAAGAGAAAACATATTGGAATATGATATATTAATCAAAACCAGAGCCATATGGGTGAAATGAACTCCTCGGTAAAATACTAGAGCAGACCATGACGCAGGTTCCTAAACTCTGCTAACTCTCAAAGGCTGATCCAATCTCCCATAGGGATCCTCTAAATCAGGGGTGTGAAACTACTGGCTCGCGGGCCAGATGTGTCACCCACTGGACATGCGCACCCCTGGTTTTGTGAAGGGGGAAAAGTTGCAATACATCACATGACGACAATGTGTCATCGCGAGTTTTACACTCCTGCTCTAAATCCATATGCCAAGGCTAATAATGGTCCTTTAAAAAAAAAAACGGCAATCAAAAGTACCACTACAAAACTCATTTCAAGGTTGGTACCTTTGAATTATTTCGAACAGTATTTTAGTAAACCCGTGCCAAGAAAATAGTCCAGGCTGAATGTTTTGTCAGGATTAACTTAATGTTCTCAAATAGATTTAATTAAAGCGAACAATTGACTGATATGTTTAGTCTCATTAATTTTTGCTTGGTCTTAAATTGTGAATAATGTGGGGTTTTTTTTTTCCAGACTGAAGTGTTTGCTTGAGCAGTCTTTCATACAACAAGAAAATTGTTTAATGCTTGCAATTTACTATAATTATGTTAATAATTTCTCAATTGTATATTTTTTTTGTTTTGACAATATTTGACTATTATTGTTGAGCATAACAAATGATTTATACTATCAATTTGATTTTTTTACCCCAATTATTTGAATTACATGTTTAAATCTGATGAAACAATTCTAAATACTTTTCAGTAGGATTTATGCATGGCACACTGTGTCTCTTGTTCATTAACTTGAATGTCTTCAGGTCAAGCAGAATGTGGAACATTTATTATTTTATTTTATTTTATTATTTTATTAATTTATTTTATTATTTTATTAATTTATTTTATTATTTTATTAATTTATTTTATTATTTTATTAATTTATTTTATTATTTTATTAATTTATTTTATTTTATTTATTTTACTATTTTATTATTTTATTTTATTTATTTTATTTTATTATTTTATTTTATTATTTTATTTTATTATTATTTTGTTATTTTGTTATTTTGTTGTTTTTTTGTTATTTTGTTATTTTGTTATTTTGTTATTTTGTTATTTTGTTATTTTGTTATTTTGTTATTTTGTTATTTTGTTATTTTGTTATTTTGTTATTTTGTTTTGTTGTTTTGTTGTTTTTTTGTTATTTTTTATTTTGTTATTTTATTTTATTTATTTTATTTATTTTATTTATTTATTTATTTATTTATTTTATTTATTTTATTTATTTTATTTATTTTATTTATTTTATTTATTTTATTTATTTTATTTATTATTTTATTTATTTTATTTATTTTATTTATTTTATTTATTTTATTTTATTTATTTTATTTATTTTATTTATTTTATTTATTTTATTTATTTTATTTATTTTATTTATTTTATTTATTTTATTTATTTTATTTATTTTATTTATTTTATTTATTTTATTTATTTTATTTATTATTTATTTAATTTAATTTAATTTAATTTATTCAATTTATTCAATTTATTCAATTTATTTAATTTATTTATTATTTTGTCAAACACGTATTAGACAACATACATATGTATAAACATGATTTTGGATACATGAAATGGATATGAATAAAAAGAAACATTAGGACAGGGATGGTAGGCACGTTGGTGCACTTATGCACGCCCCTTACAGATGTGTCATGTCCCCACCCGGCTTAGCGAAGGGGGGAAAAGTCCCAATATGACACATGACACTGCCGTGATGATGCAAGTTCTCTTAGCACACCACCCGCTATTCTTTCTCTCTTTCTTTTTCTTCGTGACTCACAAAACAATTTAATGTACATAAATTCATATATTACTTAAGGATGAGATTTTTCTTTCTAATTTCAGTTATTTTGATTAATGTACTCAGATATCGATCTCTTGGTAGCAGAAAAAAGTGGTATGGCTTACGACAGATCTGCTACTATATTAGATTCATAACAGAATAACAGAGTTGGAAGGGACCTTGGAGGTCTTCTAGTCCAACCTGCTTCTCAAGCAGGAAACTTGTTATCATTTCAGACAAATGGTTGACCAATCTCTTCTTAAAAACCTCCAAACAACCACAACTTCTGAAGACAAATTGTTCCACTGATTAAATTGTTCTAATTGTCAGGAAATTTCTCCTAAGTCCTAGATTGCTTCTCTCCTTGGTTAGTTTTCACCCTTTGCTTCTTGTCCTGCTTTGGAAAATAAGTTGACCCCCCCCCCCTCTTCTTTGTGGTAGCTCCTTAGATATTGGAACATTGCTATCATATCATCCCCTAGTCCTTCTTTTCACTAAACCCAATTCATGATGGATTTTTGAAGCAAGATTTTGAAATCAATCAATATGGTCTTACATTACTAGTCAATTTTTGCTGGACAAATCAGTGCATATAAATATCCATAATTGAACAGACCTTATTCCCATCTAGGTAAGGCTGTTCTATTTGTTATAACCATAACTGACACGCAGAATAGGAATGGCTTTCTTGAAGCTATTTAAACTCTAATTGAAGACTGGCCAAATACCAAATAGCTTATGTGATTCATTTTTAAGTTCAGTCCAGTGTAATAACAGTTATTAAAGTGCTCCAGTGATCTCATTCCATCCAAAATAGATCCTTCGCTGTGTTGGTTATCAATTACCGACTTACACTGCCAAATATCTTATTTGGCACTCCATGATATTCAGGCGTCTTAACCTGTTAGACTTCAATGTCATATAGAAGAGATTTAAACACTCTTCAGCAATTTGGATTAATGAGTTAAGCCTTATTAATTTGAAAAAGCTTATTTTTCCTTGGCAGCTAGTATCAATAACATACAGATGTTCTGTGGCTTTCACCATCAGCTGTCATTGCTAAAGCCTTATGAGGTGAATAGAGTTTGGAGTTAGCCTCATAGCTGGAGATTTCTACAAAACAGAAAATTAAGACTGAGAAATTTTGCTTAAGTAAATGTTTTGTAAATGACATGGAATCCAGAGATTCAACTGTGAAACTAGATTGGTTGGATCATTCTAAATAAGGGGTGAAATCCAGCAGGTTCTGACAGGTTCTAGAGAACCGGTAGTGGAAATTTTGAGTAGTTCGGAAAACCGGCAAATGCCATGTCTTGCTGGCCACCGAGTGGGGTGGGAATGGAGATTTTGCAGTATCCTTCCCCTGCTACGCCCACCAAGCCACGCCCACCAACCATACCATGCCCACCATAATGCCCGTAGCATCCCACCCCTGTTACAAGGTCTCTCCCAACTCTGTTAATCTGTTAATCTTCCCATCCCCCAGAGCAAAAGGAAGGCAAGTAATTAAAGTAATTCAGATGTCTGCAGCCTTTTCATTCTTTTACTGTAGAATTGAATCTCAACCACAAAAAATGGCAATGGATAAAAAAGGAGGAACTAACAAAACAAGGGGGGAGGAAGCATCTGCACACCTTTGAAGGAGTGGTTTCCTTTGAACAAGTTTTGTGCAAAACATACCTTTGTTAAACAACTTTGAACAACTATAAACAAAGTGAGCTCCTACTATGTTACACCTTTACACCAGCTAAACTTCATAGAGCAGTTAGGCGTACCTTAGTCTGAAGTGCAATGTGCATATTATGATTAAATAAGTACATCCTAAAGGGGAAATCAGACTTTAGGTACCAAATAATGCAACAATTTGTCTTGGATAGTGTTGGGCAGTCAATGGTCTTTGTATCTAAGTACAAAATTGTTGTTGTTAGTTGCAAAGTCTTGTCCGACCCATCGCGACCCCATGGACAATGTTCCTCCAGGCCTTCCTGTCCTCTACCATCCTCTGGAGTCCATTTAAGCTCACGCCTACTGTTTCGGTGACTCCATCCAGCCATCTCATTCTCTGTCGTCCTGTTCTTCTTTTGCCCTCAATCTTTCCCAGCATTAGGCTCTTCTCCAGTGAGTACAAAGTACTAAGCACTAAGTACATTTCCTGTTTGTTCTCTTTTAGAGTTCTACTTTTCCCTATTTCTGCTTGAGTTAACAAATTCACCTGCAGTCACTAACTGGACTAAATTTAGTCCATCATAATATTTGCCAATAGGTGCTACAGCTGCCTTATTTTGAAACTTTCCATTGCTTCAAAACCTGAGCTCTCCGTGGGCAGAGGCAGCATGACAAAATGGGGAGGTTTTTTTTCACAGTTGAAACAGCATGAAATATGCTATTTCTGGCTTGAAATCCATATCACAGTTAACAGCATCCATATATCTCACATAGTGATGATATCTTTGCTCTTCTGGCCCTTGCTTACAATAATGATGTTACCACCCAAAGACATTTAATCAACACCATCCCCATCATGCCAGGACATTTTGAGTTTCACTTTGTTACCTCATGGAGTTCAGCCACTTCTAATTGATCAGCTTGTGTCTGACCCATTGCTGGAAAAATGCACAAAAGTACCACCAATCCTTATTACCAGTAATATTTGATCACCTAAATTGGTCATATATGTTCACTAATTGGTTTAAAGCAGTGTTTCTCAACCTTACGAGCTTGAAGATGCATGGACTTCAATTCCCAGAATTCCCCAGCCACCCATGGAGAATTGAAGGCCGCACAACACAATACCAAGGTTGAGAAACACTGTTTTAAAGTATCAGTTAAAAGCAGGGGTGAAATCCAGCAGGTTTTGGAGAATCGGTAGTAGAAATTTTGAGTAGTTCGGAGAACCGGTAGCGGAAATTTTGAGTAGTTCAGAGAACTGGCAAATGCCACCTCTGGCTGGCCCCCGAATGCGGTGGGAATGGAAATTTTCCAGTATTCTCTCCATGGATTGGGGTGGGAATGGAGATTTTGCAATATCTTTCCCCTGGATTGGATTGGGAATGGAGATTTTGCAGTATCCTTCCCCTGGATTGTCGTGGGAATGGAGATCTTCCAGTATCCTTCCCCTGGATTGTGGTGGGAATGGAAATTTTGCAGTATCCTTCCCCTGGATTGTGGTGGGAATGGACATTTTGCAGTATGCTTCCCCTGGATTGGGGTGGGAATGGAGATTTTCCAGTATCCTTCCCCTGGGTTGGGGTGGGAATGGTGATTTTTCAGTATCCTTCCCCTGCCATGCCCACCAAGCCATGCCCACCAAGCCACACCCACAGAACCGATAGTAAAAAAAATGAATTTCACCACTGGTTAAAAGTTCCACAATATTAATCACCGGGATCTTCTGTCATTATTGTTATTGTTGGCAGCATATCCACACTGGACAGAGAGGCTGAACGATACCCAGTTAGACAGTGGGGATCAACTTCAGTGGGAGTGCAGAGCTTCTGGAAAGCCAAGGCCAACTTATCGCTGGCTCAAAAATGGGAATACTCTACGGCCAGAGGTAAGTATGCTGTAGTTTTATTTGCTTTCAGGTTGTCTTTAGGACAGGGGTCTTCATACTTGGCAACTCTAAGACTTCTGGACTTCAGCTCCCACAATTCCCCAGCCAGTATGGCTGACTGAGAAATTCTGAGAGTTGAAGTCCAGAAGTCTTAAAGTTGCCAAGTTTGGAATGACCTGTCTTAAAATATGGTCTTGGGCTCAGATGCCAATTGAATCAGGAAGTAAAACAATGATATATTTACTGTCATTCTAAAGCAGGAGGCAGAACATTTTCCAAGTGGATATATTCGGAGTAGATGGGGAAAAAATATGAGGTGATCACAAAAAAATAGCTTTGATTTAAATAACATTAGCATAAATTAATTATGGGGAATATGATTACTTCCTATGTATTTAAGAATTCTTCTCATTTTTCATATTAGCATTCTAATTTGTTGGCAGCTGTTGAAAGAGCTCTGATCTTTCAAGTAGCTTAGGGGCCTTAATTAAGTTTCCTTTTTTAAAAAGACTAACAGATATTTTTGTTATGGCTTGTTTGTATCACCTGTTACGAATCCATACTTTTTCTTTTTTTTTGAGCTTTAGATCTGTGGCATCCTAAATCTGTATCTTTTTTCTTTCTTTCTTAAAGTGTGTGTGAAAACCCACAATAATCTGTAGAGCTACTTTTTTAATTTGTGCATTTCCTTTTATATATTTTATTATTTTAGGTGCCCTGTGTCATAAATTTCATGATGAGAAGCAATCGAGAAAATAGCCATTCAACAACCATTTACTCCTCCTTCTTCCTTATCACTAATAAAACAGAAACTACTAGTTGCACTCTGAAGTCTTCTTATTGCAAACAAATACTTTTTTTAAAAAAATCAACTTTTCTTTATCTTGAACTAATAATTTAATGTTAAGATTTCCATTATATTGTGGCATCAAAAGTGTCATCTGTTGTACACTTCACAACTCCTAATAAAATCAGTTCTTGGCCACAAAATAGTTGGTTATGCTTATCTACATCTACATTCTTGTGTAGTAAATTATTGCAATCCGTTTATAGATACCCGTATCTATAAATGGATTGTAATCCTTTAGCACAGAAGCATTTAGTTTCACCCGCAGGTATAAATATTGTTAGAAATCCATCTCTTGTATCCCATTGCATTTTATTGCAAGGTGTTCAAAGCAAAGTGTTTAAATACTCATGAAGAATGAACTCACTTCACTCATTCTGAAGTATCATTTTCATAGCTTTTCAGAGATAGCGAATTGTTTTCTTCAACCCCTTTTCACAATAATGGCATCTCAAAGATGATTCTCTCTCCCCTCAAAACTGTGTGCCACCTCGAATGAAAAGGCATATATGTAGCACCAGCTTTATTGAAAAACCATCATACCTTAAAATCCTACTGTATATCATTTATTTTCTGCCAAGACGGAACACTAACCAAGAAGTCAAAGGCTTATTTTCTTAGCTCAGATGAGTGCTCTGCTACAAAAAACAAAATTTCATATTTTTATTGTCACTCAGTAGGGATTCCTTGCTTATTCCGAAGCAGCAAGTTAAATTTGTTCCAGTTCTATAATACTTACGATACCAAAACATTATGCATCATGTTAGCTATATATTACAGTCTGCTTGACAATGTTCCTGTCTTTGTAATTCTGGACAGTAATGACAAATGGAACAAACTAACTAAACAATCAAATCCTCACTCAACTACCATAATAGTCTGTGCTTGGTTTGGCTCACTAACTACATAAGACAGTCCTATATTTTTTTTTCCCTTCAAGATTAGCATGTTAGTAGCTCTGAATAATTGCTAATAGCAATAAAGAATCAGAACAGTAAAGTTCTGTATAGCCACCAAAGTCTCATTTTTAAACATGAGCAAGGATGATCCTCAGGTATGCAGTTTTAAGCACCCAAAAATATTTTAAAATGGTCACAAAGTTTAAAAAAAAGATAAAACAATGGAAAAACTGTCAACATGGCAGTCAGTAAGCTCTTTTAATACATGTTAAGCGCATAACTGTGTCATTCCCTCTGCTGCCATCATTGCTTGAGCTAAAGCTGAGAAGCCCATAAATATTCCTTCTGTTCTTTGCTTTTGTAGAATTATGTTTCTATTCCATTACAGAGCAGGATTGAGATGGTTAATGGTATGCTGATGATCCACAGTGTTAATCAGTCAGATGCTGGAATGTATCAGTGCGTAGCAGAAAACAAGCATGGAGCCATCTATGCCAGTGCTGAACTGAAGATTTTAGGTTTGTATTTAAGGCTGTTATTTTTTTTTCCATTCATTTCATAAGACTACAGTGTTGTTCCAGAGTCCCAAAAGAATGAACTGAAGTGTCCATCTAGTTATACAGGTAGTCTTCAATGTAGGACGACAACTTTCTGTTGCTAATAGCAATAGCAGTTAGACTTATATACCGCTTTACAGTGCTTTTACAGCCCTCTGTAAGTGGTTTACAGAGTCAGCCTATTGCTGGGCTGGGTCCTCGTTTTACCCACCTCGGGAGGATGGAAGGCTGAGTCAACCTTGAGCCTGATGAGATTCGAACTGCCAAATTGCAGGCAGGCAGGCGGCAGGTAGCGGAAGTAGCCTGCAGTACTGCACTCTAACCACTGTCCCACTGCAGCTAGGCAAGCCAGTTGAGTTTTGCCCCACTTAGCAATCTTTCTTGCAACAGTTGTTAAGGGAATTAGCAATAGCAGTAGACTTATATACCGCTTCATAGGGCTTTCAGCCCTCTCTAAGCGGTTTACAGAGAGTCAGCATATTGCCCCCAACAATCCGGGTCCTCATTTTACCCACCTCGGAAGGATGGAAGGCTGAGTCAACCCTGAGCCGGTGAGATTTGAACCGCTGAACTGCTGATCTAGCAGTAGCCTGCAGTGCTGCATTTAACCACTGCGCCACCTTGGCTCTTGCGGAAATTGTTAAGTTAGTAACACAGCTGTTAAGTATATCTGGATTCCCCGTTGACTTTGCATATCAGGAAGTCCCAAAAGGCGATCGCCCAACCCCGCATGACCCTGCAACTGTAACAAATGCATGCCAGTTGCCAAGCATCCAAGCTTTGATCACATGGCCATGGGGATGCTGTAATGGCCATAAGTATAAAAAAATGGTCAGAGGCAGTGGTGGGATTCAAATAATTTAACAACCGGTTCAACCAGGGTCAGGTTGGCTGTCGTGGGAGGTGTGGCCCATCCCCATCCTCCGCAGCACATGTGGGACAAGCCTCCTGCAATGGCCAACCTGACCCTGGGCAAACCAATTTTTAAATCCCTTCCGCCGACCCCACCCCCCACCCCGCCAGCTATCAAAGTGGATCCTAGGTGCTGCGCTGCAATGGAGAAACAGGAAATAAATGGAGCAGCCAGCATGAGGGAAAGAGGAGGACCAGGGAGAAGGAAGAGGGAAAGCGGCCTTCTCCTCTCGTGCCCGCCGCTCATTGCCCATTTCTCCATTGCAGCACAGTGCCCAGGATCCACTTTGATAGCAGGGGTGGGTAATTTAACAACCAGTTCTCTTGAACCGGTGTGAACCGGCTAAATCCCACCACTGCTCATAGATCATAGGTCACTTTTTTCAGTGCTGTTGTAACTTTGGACGGCCACTAAATGAATAGTTGTAAATCAAGGACTACCTGTACATCTTTTGACAGTTCTTTAAAGGGAAAAAAAGGTAAAATGGAAATGTTATAAACAAATCAACCATGTGAAAGCCGAGTCAATGCTCCAAGCTGAGTTATATTTCCGATATACATATGAATGGGAATAAATTATTGTTATTATTATATCACACTTAAAAACTTAGTGCAGAACAGAAATAAATATAAATTCAAGAGTTGCTCTGAGTAGAGCAGCCAATAAATTTGATTTAAAAATAAAGGCATTTTAATGAAGTAAATACAATGTAGCTAGCTATATTGAAAAAAAATAAGAGCTATCTTGTTGCCCTTATATCAACAAATCCAATAAATATTGCAGGCTTTCATCAATCAAAACTGTTCAATAGCACTAAGATTTATAAAGATTGAGATATACAATATATGGAATTAAACAAACCATTGTCATCAATATATAGAAATTACGGTATGTATTAAACTGCAAGCAGGTTTAAGTTTTCGGAAGTGTTCTAGCTATGAAATGTGTCCATTGGAATAGATGTTATTAGATCCTTTCCTCCTGTCATTCTTGACCAATCTTTCATTTCTTTATTTCACTCATAAATAATGCAGTTATAGCATGAAAGAATATTTAATGGGTAAGATAAGGTTGGTAAGATTAATGGGTCTCAGTCCATCCTCATATATTACATACATACTTTGTTTAACAGCTATATGATTTTGCATTATAAAGACATTTCATATGGGAGAGTCAACTAACCAACCAAGGTGATGTCCCATCTTTGAAAATATTTCTTGGCGTAATGGACTTGGATGGTTCCATTGAGATTGATTTCTTTTCTCAATAGCTTCTGCTCCAACTTTTCCCCTGAGTCAACTGAGGAAAACCATTATTATTACCAAGGGCCAAGAAGTCACTGTGGACTGCAAACCACAAGCTTCTCCCAAACCAACCATTGGGTGGAAGAAAGGAGAAAAAAACATTCGAGAAAATAAAAGGTCAGATGTCCATTCATTCATGTTTACCTTTGACTTCCATCAGTGTTTGCGAAGAAAAGATAAAGCACAAGTATATTTCATCAGCAAGTTTGGGCTATGGGATATTTTACATTATATATAAAAATGGTGTCTCGTCATTTTTACAATGAAGTTTCATATATATTGTCCATGATTGGCAAGAGTCTTGATTTAGAAGGAAGGCGTGGATCTTCTTCTCAAGGGACCTTCTCAAGGGAAGAAGTTTATTTGGAATTTTTTGAAATTCCAAATGATCAATTCTAAATAATCACATTTCCTTCCAGCAAATATTGACAGCAAGATCCAATTAGGATTGGTAATTGGGACCAGAGGTTTAATCTTCTAAGCTTTTGGACTTGTGCTGGAGCCCATTCTCAGGGAATCTTTCTCTGTCTGAATGTGTGCTTTTCTGTGAGGCATATTTATGTGGTGCCTGGTTGGGTGTGCTTCCTATTGGTTGATTAGTGTGTTGATGGCCAACTATTGGCTGTTGCTTCCTTAGGCTGCCAACTCCTCGGCTCCTAGGTACCTGATGATCTGGTTCCTGCTGACTGACAAAAAGGCCTGTTTCCCAGGCTTCAATCAGTTTCCTGGCTATCTTTATACCTGCTCGTCCAACAATCTTAGTAGCTGCAAAACTGAAAACATGAAATATGTTCATTGCAATATCGACAGCAGTCATTATTTCTGCGCTTGTGTATTAGGTCCTAAGCAGGTTTTGAATCTATTTGTTCAATCCCGTCCCCTTTCTCCTACATTTCTTAACCTTCTCACTTCATATTATGATGCTATTTGTCTCCATAGTTTTTAATTAATCCCTTTTTGTTACCCAGAATAGCTCCCTAGCTTTTTCAAATTATCTTTTAAGATCAAGAAAAGTAAATGAAAAAAGAAAAAAAAATGCAAACAGTGATACAGACAGGGGAGAAAGGAAGAAAAAGAAATGTAAGGAAGTGACTTCTGATCTTTAGAACAGTTACAAATTTAGTGTCTCCCCTTTTTCTGTAAAATCATACATGATTCTTTTCTTCCCATAATTAGTCCTTTTTAATCAGCAAATCCATAAATCACCAGGTCATTCTTTCCCCATTTTTAGCACACAAAAAAAAAATCCATAAAAGGTGTCTATTCTTTTATTTTAAAAAAACAACTTGATGTATCACCGTTTGTGGAACATGTGGAACATTTCTGCAAATTCCACCATCTTCACTATCTACTCTCCCATTGTGGGAGTTCAGTATTTTTCATCTCTGTGCATATAATATACCCTCTCCTCCTTGTCTAGCTTGTTGATCTAAACCTCTTTATCCCTTCTACGCTGCCCTTCTGTAATGGATCTCTGGATGAGCTTGGGGGATAAGGGGAAAAGATGCCAACAAGGAAACCATCAGACAAGAGAGGGAGGAGCCCCCAGGGGCTTAATGGACAGAGAAAGAAATTTAGGAAGGACCCACAGTAATGGGTCTAGTAATTAAAGGTGACAGTGGGGAGTTTGGACTTTCAGACTTGCAACTTTCCATCACTCTGCTAAACACCTAATTCCCACAGCACTGTCTTATGCCTAAGGATATTTACTCATGTAGTAGGACTGTATTGTTATTATTCTCCTCTTCTTTTCTATTACCTCCTATTGGTATCTTATGATTTATCACTTTGTTTTTTGTATCTTATGATTGATGATTGTATATTTTGCTTCATCTTTATGATTATATTACTTTGTTGTTTGTATGTACATTGAGAAGTTATGCACCAGGGGCAAATTCCTTGGGTGTCCAGTCACACTTGGCCAATAAAGAATATTCTATTGTGTTCTATATTATATTCCATTAATATAGCCTTACAATACATTAGAATTAGTTCACCTTGTTATGTTTCCTGTCTGGTTTACCTGTAAGGACTGACACCTTATCACCTATATCTGTCTATCTGTCTGTCTGTCCATCTATCCTATATCTATCTGTCTGTCTGTCTATCTATCTATCTATCTATCTATCTATCTATCTATCATCTATCTATCTATCTATCTATCATCTATCTTTCTATCTTTCTATCTTTCTATCTTTCTATCTTTCTATCTTTCTATCTTTCTATCTTTCTATCTTTCTATCTTTCTATCTTTCTATCTTTCTATCTTTCTATCTTTCTATCTTTCTATCTTTCTATCTTTCTATCTTTCTATCTTTCTATCTTTCTATCTTTCTATCTTTCTATCTTTCTATCTTTCTATCTTTCTATCTTTCTATCTTTCTATCTATCTATTAATTTTTTTGTGCCGCTCATCCCCCTTATATGGCAATAAGTGGCTTACAGATTATGGCACATTATGGATATCTTCCAGATTTCTAGACTTTAACTGCTTAATTTTAATAATGTCTGTGCTAGATTGGGAATCTTGAGAGATGAAGTCCATACAACTAAGTAGCACCCAAATTTAGGAAGGTATGTTAATAGGAGGATTGAAGCTGGGCTTCAAATATTCAAGATATTCGCACAGACTAGGCCTCCTCCGGATTCCATCTGCCAGCTAATGTTGGCTGGCAACTCCCCGGGGAAGAGCCTTCTCTGTTGCAGCTCCAGCCCTCTGGAATGAGCTCCCCGTGGAGATCCGGACCCTTACTACTCTCCCGGCCTTCCACAAAGCCACGAAGACCTGGCTGCTCCAGCAGGCTGGGGGGCTGTTGAAATAGTCAGCCCCATGGGAACTATGAATGTTGTGTATTTTAAATTGTTGTTTGTCTATTGTCTTTTTATCCCCTTCCTTTGTTTATTGTAAGCCGCCCGGAGTCCTTCGGGAGTGGGCAGCATACAAGACCAATAAATTCAATTCAATTCAATTCAAGATATTTTACTCTAAGGGGTATCTAATTTTGCCTCCCCTCCCCCCCCCAAAAAATTCCTTTGTTGTGATTGTCTGAATTACCCTCTGAATTTTGCTACTAAACATTTGGTATGATAATTTCCAATTTAATAAAATTTGGATGCCGCCCACTCCCTAGGGACTCTGATAAAAGGGAAGAATACTTTAAGATACGCTTGGAGTAATTGTATTGATTTAATGTTAATTACTGTTAGAGCTTTAATTTTTGTTCCAAGAAAAAATGTATGTTTGCTAACTCTTTTTGTAGCTCTGAAAATTCAATTTTACTATGAGGAGAAGAGTTGCTTATTTTTTTACACGTAGAAAATAATTGCAGTATGCGCATGTATAGATATGGACAATCATATGTACACAAGCCCTATTTCTATTACGAGACAGCTTCACTTTGAAGTGGTCATATTATCTACACCAGGGGTGTCAAACTCATGTCGTCATTGTGGCATCACGTGACGTATTGGTACTTTCCCCCCTTCACTAAACCGGGCCTGAGCGTGACCAGCACGTGACGCATTTGCCCCGCGGGCTGGGAGTTTGACAGCCCTGATCTACGCTACCTACCTTCGGCTGCACCTGAAGCTCAATTACATATGATCTAGAAGTGTGTAAATCAGAAAAATAAGAAAGAGCGGTAGCTGAAATTAAATAACTTGAAATGAAAAATAGACCAATGTTGATTTTCATATCTTGTTATGGATTCGCAGAAACTCTACACTAACTTATCTGAACTTGATAGGATTTTTTTTAAAGATCTAGATCAGGGGTGGGTTCCAGATTCTTTTACTGCTGGTTCACTCAGGGACGCACTTTGGGCAGGCGCACGCTTGATGTGTGCTATGGGCACATGCTCAGTAGTGAAAACATTGCTTCTGTGCATGTGCTGAAGCCAAAAACAAGATGGCGGCATCTATGGTGCCGCCAATAGAACCAGTTCAGGAGCATGGACAGCCAAGTTATTACTTACTTGGCCAAACCGGGCCGAACCAGTAGGAACCCACCTCTGATCTAGATTTAGGTAATAGGTCTACTTGCTCAATAACTGAATATAGAGTTTAAACCAATGAACAGATTCTTTTCTCTCTCTCTCCGCTAACCTACAACTTTCACACATGCCCAAATGTCTTCTCATTTCTGAGCTTTCACACCAGCTCATTACTATCATTACATGACCATTAATTATATTTAAAATAAAATGATCCCAAATGAGTTTAGCAAAGGAAAATCTTATTGAGAGTCTATTATTACTTACTTTGCTCTGCAGAGGGGAAAAAAAAGAATGGGGTTCAATTATCTGCTTTTAGCTAACAAAACCCCTAATATTAGAAAGTCGGTGTCTTTTGGAAAAATGTAATGGGTTTGCTTTGGTTTATTAGTCTTTTCTGAAAATGAATGGCAATATCAGACCAAAACTGTTTGCATTTCAGGATGTGTGCTTCAATTTTATGGTGGATGATTACAAGCTGATTGCCAATCCTCAAACATTTAACTAAACCATATCAGCAGCCAACAAATCCCTCCTTTTAATGATTTCCAATCCAATAAATTCACAAAAAATGTTAAAAACGAACCAAAGTAATGCTCTGTAGCAGGGATGACCATTGAATTTTAGACTGGATGTTTGCCTTCCGAAGGACCACAGGAAATTGGAGTGACATGACCATTTTAGTTCCTATCTGTCCTGCATTTAAAGTAGAAAAGCAATGCAAAATGTGCCCCCAATTTTCAGCACATTCAGCCTGTAAGGTCCCAGAAGTTTCCCTGAGCCACCAAGATGCCAAAGAGAGTGTGACTCAAGATGAGGCTTGCAAAAAGATAAGCTCTTTATTTTTGGCCAAAGTTTAAAAAGGCCAAAGAGCAACAAAGATGATTAGGGGACTGGAGGCTAGATTATATAAAGAATGGTTGCTGGAATTGAGTATGTCTAGTTTAATGAAAAGATGGACTAGGGAAGGCATATTATCAGTGTCCCAGTATCTCCAGGGCTGCCACAAAGAAGAGGGAGTCAATCTATTCCTCAAAGCACCTGAGGGTGGAACAAGAAGCAATGGGTGGAAACTAATCAAGGAGAGAAGCAACTTAGAACTATGGAGAAATTTCCTGACAGTTAGAACAATCAATCAGTGAAACAACTTGCCTCCAGAAGTTGTGAATGCTCCAACACTGGAAACCATTAAGAAGATGATGGATAACCATTTGTCTGAAGTAGTTTAAGGTTTCCTGCCTGAGCAAGAGGTTGGACTAGAAGACCTCCAAGGTCCCTTCCAACTCTGTTATTCTATTCTATTCTATTCTATTCTATTCTATTCTATTCTATTCTATTCTATTCTTCTAAGAACTGGGTGTAAACTATTTCCAAAACAAAATGCATGTAAGGAATAGCCACACCTCTACGAGAGTGGCTCAGAATATTATATACATTTTACCCTGTTAGCGACAAAGTTTCCCAATCAGAGACAAAGGTTCATTACCAACGTGGATCTTTATCTTCAAAGGTTTCTTTGTTCAGGATGCTGCGCTAGGAGGAGACTCTATGGTGGGGGAACTGGACATCCAGTCAGCAGAGGAAAAAGGATGCTGTGCTAGGAGGAGACTCTATGGTGGGGGAACTGGACTTCTGGTCAGCTCAAGAATTGAATGGGGGGCTTCCGTTTAGACCCATTGTGGCTCTTTGAGGGTTTAAGGTTGCCAACCCCTGCCCCAGACAATCACTATTGGCTTTACTTCTCCACAGTAGAAACTGCTAACCACCTGAAATATCTTATATAAACTTCTGGGAACGCATTACTAGCGGATTCTCCTGATACCCAAGTGGTGGTTTATAGATAGTCTTTTTTTTAAAATAATAATTTTATTTTTTATTACATAGATAACATCACATAACAATAGAAAAAAACAGAGGGAAAAGGAGAGAGAAAAAAAACAGGGGGAAAAAACCCATCATCACATACAATATGTCATTTGATCACAGGTGCATCCCTACTACGTTTCCCCCCATATACACATCTCTCTGTTGTATATTTAATAGACACCACAATAACCTAGGGTTTAAAAAAAGGGGGGGATTTATAGATAGTCTTAATGTAAGAGAGAAGGTAATTCCACAGGACACTTGAGGGAAAACAAGGAGAGTATTCAATAATAAGATCTATTGAGAATTGTGTCATTGCTGCTGTTTTTTTCTCTCCTTCTCACATCAATCACAGTTTAATTGAGCTCTTTTAGTTTATAATGGAAATTAGAGATCTGGGTATCAGCGAGGAACAGAAAACCGTGGCAACTTTGACACTGCCGTAAAAATAAATTCCACAATAATTTCCTTCTTTCGGTTAGATGCAAGATATTAATTAGCCCTAATAATCTAGCGGCAGCATTAATTCCGAATCCTCTCGGGGAGCTGAAACTATTTTAATCAAAATGTTACTGCTTTAATTTGAGCGCCCCCTCTTTTGTGTTAGATCTACATGCTAACCTAAGGAGCCTTTGTGTGTGATACAAATGAACAAGCTTAGTGTGTTATGAGAATGAAGCAGGAGGCCAAAAGTTGGAAGTTTCCGGAGTTGTGTGGTGGTGACCATAAAAGCAAGCTAATATCAGTTGGGGATGCAAGCAGTGGCCTGCATATTATGATAGCTTTTTAATACCCATAAAAAAAAACTGCTCTCCCTTCTTTTGACTTTTATAGGAAGATTTACTGAGTGACAAGGATGAATAAAAAGCTATTCTTTCAGTGTTATCGGAATACCCTAAAAAGACTTCAAGCCACACAGTTTTATGATTCTATTAATACTTTGTGTCAAGGTTCCAAGTAACACCCCCAACGAAATAAGAATCCGAGACTTGAGGTTCCTCAAAGTTCCATTTTATTAGAGATGTCATATTGGCACATCTGGGAAAACCCGAATCTGAAAGTTTCCAGGTTTTCCCCACCCAAACGGAAGTTCAAGTCACTGCCCAGCACCCTCATGTCCATCATGTGGCTCAATCAGGCACTGTCCCAACTGGAGATGCCTCCCAGTCACACCCCTTCCAGGTGCAGGGCAAGACGTCCTTGACTCTCTGAGAAAGGAATGTTGTTATAACTATATATCTCCCATACTCCATACAATCCCCCGCTCCCATTTTCCCACAGTGCTAAATGTGGCAGGCCTGAAGGCCCCATGATAAAGATGGCTTCCAGGACTGACACTTCACTGCCTCCAGTTCTGATAACTTGCTGCATCTCAGATCAGCAGAGGTTTTAGGGGGTTACATCCAACAGAGAAAAATTAACAATGATGATTAATTGATTGATTGATTGGATAGATTGATTTATATTTCTCAGAGTCACCCGCTCTAGTAGACAAACATAATAACTTTTTATTACCAATGCTAAATATTAATTGTGGCTGTACAGCAAATAATATACTAGTTTTACAGACAGTCCTCAACTTGTTATTGATTGGTAAACAACCAGTCAAAATTCTAATGGGCCTGTAAAGCATTTCTGGCTATCATAAAATCTCATGTCATCTTTCCTTGCAGTCACGTATCAGCTTGGAAACTGGTTCAGTTTCAAATTGTTTTTTTTCCCCCACCAATTGCAAGATTATGTGACTGCGGTATGCAATGATTTTTCCAGTTTCCAGAAAAGAAATATCAAATTCAAAGAATGGGTTCACACTTAAATGACTAACCATCATGTGAAAAATCTGAGGGAGGGGAGGGAGGAGATTAGAGAAAAGGAGAGGATAAGAGGGGAGGGGAGGGGAGAGGACATGAGAGGAGAGGAGGGAAGGGGTGGGGGGAGGAGAAAGGTGGAGAGGGGAGGAAAGGAGAGGGGAGGAAAAGAGGGGAGGAGAGGACAAGAGAAGCGAGGAGGGAAGGAGAAGGTGGGGAGAAGGAGAGAGCAGAGGTGGGGAGGGGAGGGAGGAAAGGAGAGGGGAGAAGAAAGGACAAGAGAGGAGAGGAGGGAAAGGGAAGGGTGGGGAGGAGGAGAGAGGAGGGGAGGGAAGAAAGGAGAGGGGATGAGAGGAGAAGAGGGGAGGGGAGAGAACAGGAGAGGGGGGAGGGGAAGGGAGGGGAGGAGAACAGAGGAGAGGAGAGGTGGGGAGGGGAGGAAAGAAGAGGGGAGAAGAGGAGAGGAGAGGATGATGTATCACCACTATCTCATAATGATGTGCTACAAGAAAAGTAAGCTTTACATATATTTGCACTATATTATATTACATCATATTGTGGACTTCTTAGTACTCTAAGCTTGGTTGTTTACCTGCAGATGTTTCATTACCTAATTGGATAATATCAACATCAATTCAATCTGAGCAACAGATAGTCTCTTCTATTGCATGATGTCACTCAGAGAAGATATTCTGAAATGTTCAGGAGCTCATAGACTAAATATTCCTTAGCACAAAAACCGTCAACAATTTAACGATGATTTCCACAACATAGAAATCAAAGAGCCTTTTCATTCTAGATACCAATTATTCAGCAGTAAAAGCTTGTGTTATCTCCTCCATGCATAACCAATTACACTTGTACAATTCGTAGCACTCTGGGATTTAGTCGGAAGAGTGAGAATTGCTTCTTTATAATATTATGTTTATGCAATGAAAATTCTTTCATTAGCTGTATTTAGAAAATTATTTCTGACAGAACAAATGGTCCCATGCTAAGAAAGAAATGATTTTTAATAAATAGGAATTCATCTTCAACAGTGGCTGTCAGGGGTATACTAATTTTTTCTCTCTCTCTCCAAGATCACCTATTACAGGGTAAAGTTTCTGTTTTGTCTATGCCTTCAGCAATATGCATTTACCCTGGCATCATGCAAAACTAAGACTTGATATGGGAAGGAAAGTTATGTCAGTGATAGCAGGTATGATTGAAGTTCAGACTTTCTAATAAAACGTGGAGAAAGCAATCTCTTGCAATGTTGTATTTATATAACACTATGCTTGCAAATAGGGACATGGAGGCTCAGTGCTAAGACGCTGAGCTTGTCAGTCAGAAAGGTCATCAGTTCAGTGGTTCGAATCCCTAGCACCGCATAACAGAGTGAGCTCCTGTTACTTGTCCTAGCTTCTGCCAACCTAGCAGTTCGAAAGCATGTAAAAATGCAAGTAGAAAAATAGGAACCACCTTTGGTGGGAAGATAACAGAGTTCCGTGAGCCTTCGGCATTTAGTCATGCGTGCCACATGACAACGGAGACATCTTCAGACAGCACTGGCTCTTCGGCTTTCAAGAAAAGACTGGACAGCCATATGTCAGAAATAGTATAGGTCTCCTGCTTGGGCGGGTTGGACTAGATTAGGGGTATCAAACTCACAGCATCACGTTGTTATTACATGACATATCGTGACTTTTTTCCCCCTTCACTAAAACAGGGGTGGGTGTGGCCAGTGTGTGATGCATCCAGCCCACAGCCTGCAAGTTTGACACCCCTGAACTAGATGACCTAAAAGGTCCCTTCCAACTCTGTTATTCTATTCTATTCCGATGAAAGAAATGTCCTTTGTTTCTGGGTTCGGTTCCAAGTGGGGAAAAAGACACTGGAGACATGGAGGCTGCTTGGAAAGATGGTTTATTGGTGGACAGGACCACATGGCTTGAGTCCTGAACAGAAAAGGTGATCACATGCTTCAAGGTTGGTGGAGAAAAGAGAACGGAGGACTGAGATGCTGAGTCTCTGGTTTTATGCCCTCTCTGGCCTTTGATCTTAAGCTTGTATTCTGATTTGGTTGTCAGACTCCCATGGGGCGATGCAGGGGCAACTCTCTAGGCTGCGTTTTGAATCCAGGTTTGGTTGAGTTCTCAGATGCCATGTGGCGAGTTGGGTAAAGGGCCAATATTATCATGCCTTAATCCCATTTCCCTGGAGCTGAAGGGGAGAAGTCTTTATTATGTAAAGGGACTAGCTTGGCCTTCTTAATGGCCCATTGACAAAGTAGGGATGGGCAGGAAGCTACTGGCATCTATTCTTTCTTTAAAACATGTTTCTTTCTTTTCACAACCAGAGAAATATTCTGCCTTTTCAATATTTCCTAGGATATTTCATTTTTCTGGGAGAGGGCTGGGTGATAACTTCCTACAATTCTATAAGCTGATAAAACTACAGTAATAATACTGAAAATAGGGACATCGTCTGAAGCTAAATGTGAAGTTGGTGTTTCATATTTAACTAAGGGTCAAGACTAACTCTGATCATCTACATCTATTGACACATATTCCAATGCAGTAAATTTCCAAGGTGTCAAACTGGTGACCCATAGGCCACACCCACCCTGGCTCCACAAAGGCCAATAACGTCACAATATGTCACAATACATCACATGACGTGATCGCGTTTGACACCCATGCAGTAGATAAACAACTGTGACAACTGGAAATTGTAGTTACAACTCATCTGATGAGCACTAAGTTGAAAAAAAACCAATCAACAATTTATTTCTGGCCAGGATTACAAAAAAAAGATTTACTTATCATCACTTGATTCAAAATGGCGTTTTAAAAATCTAATTCTACACATGCATTCTTTTTTTCAAAAGAGAACAAAAAGAAGACAATTCATTGTGTTAACCATGTCATTTTAAAACAGCATCTGTTGACATAATTCATATATCTTAATCTAGATTTTTAACTCCCCATAGTTGAGAAGAAAATGACACGAGTTTATTTTAAATGGCAATTGAAAGGTCTTCTAATATAATTGTATATCTTTCAGTGAATTTGATTGCCTGGGGACATCTTCATAGATTGTGATTTATGGACACGGAAGGACTCAAGAGAACTGCTTACCAATTTTGATGGATTTTATACGTGCCATTTTAACTGGCAATACTCACATAAAAAAATAAGAAAACTTCTTAGGCTTCTTGTAACAATGAATTGGATTTCATTATATAGGCTTGATGTTTTTTAACATAAGGTGTAAGGTGAATACATGCAGTTCTATCAGGACATATGCCTTAAAATACAATAAATCTGTCAATGTATTGGTATTGTGATAATTCTCAGAACTGTTGTTTCTGTTGCATATGTGCTGTTCATTCTAGGCAGCTAGCAGTATAAATATATTTTAAAATGGCAAACAGATAAAAGTATCACTAAATAAATGCCAACCAATGCAAATACTATATAGCCAGGATGGTGAACCTATGGCATGTATGAATTTGATCCTGACAAGGTTCAAGGTTAACTCAGCCTGCCATCCTTTTAAAGTCAGTAAAATGTGGAGATTCTAGAAAGAGTGCAGAGAAGAACAACAAAGATAATCAGGGGACTGCAGACTAAAACATACGAAGAACGGTTGCAGGTACTGGGCATGTCTAGTTTAAAGAAAAGAAGGACTAGTGGAGACATGATAGCAGTGTTCCAATTTCTCAGGGGTTGCCACAAAGAGGGAGTCAAACTATTCTCCAAGGCACCTGAGGGCAGAACAAGAAGCAAGGGGTGGAAACTAATCAAGGAGAGAAGCAACTTACAACTAAGGCAGTGGTGGGTTTCAAAAATTGTTCGAACCTACTCTGTGGGTGTGGCCTCCTTTGTGGGAGTGGCTTGCCGCCCATGTGACCAGATATGAAGATGCTGACACTTGTCAGAACCACCTTAAATTACCTCACACACAGCACTGGCATGCATAAGAATATGATGTAAACTTGTTTTTTAAAAGGCATCTTTGGTTTGCGTTAAAACAACTTCAACACATGCAATGTTCTGATTGCACCACAAACGCAGTAGTCATCCTTACCTTTCACAGAGGCACTGAGGTTTATAAATATGAGCATGATAGTATAGAATAATCATATCCAAAGACCAGTGGTGGGTTTCAAAAAAATTTAGAACCTCTTCTGTAGGTGTGGCCTGCTTTCCCGGTTCCACTGGTGGAACCTCTTCTAAGAGGTTGGGTAGATTTGATTAACCGGTTCTACCGAATAGGTGCGAACTTGTCGGAACCCACCTCTGAACTAAGGAGACATTTCCTGATAGTTAGAACAATTAATTAGTAGAACAACTTGCCTCCAGAAGTTATGAATGCTTCTTTAAAATGGGTTTTAAAGAAGAGATTGGAAAACCATCTGTCTGAAATGGTGCAGGGGGTTGGACTAGAAGACCTCCAAGATCCCTTCCAACTCTGTTATTCTAATTTCTAAAAAAAATTAGATTGATGGGACTCTGTAAACTGCTCAGAGAATGTTATAAAGCTTTATGAAGTCAGAGGTGGTATTCAACCAGTTCTGACAGGTTCTGGAGTACCGGTACTGGACATTTTGAGTAGTTGGGAGAACAGGAAAATGGGCTGGCCCCACCCCCGCTGCCTCCCAGCCTCCCAGCTGATCTTCTTTTGTTGTCCTAAACAGGAGAACAAAGCTGGAAAGCAGGTTAGTGGGGTGGGGAGGGAATGGGGATTTTGCAATATCCTTCCTCGTTTCCACCACAAAACCGCGTTCGACTAAAGCGCGCTCGACGAAACCGCGTAGCTGACGTCATCACAGCACGACAACAGCGCGGAGAAAAAAGCACGCTGTAAATGCTAAAGCTAAAATTAACCCCTAAACCTAAACCTAACCCCCCTAAACCTAATCCTAAACCTAATCCTAAACCTAACCCTAAACCTAACCCTTAACCTAACCCTAAACCTAACCCTAAACCTAACCCTTAACCTAATGCTAAACCTAATCCTAACCCTTAACCTAACCCTAAACCTAACCCTAACCCTAAACCTAACCCTAACCCTAACCCTAAACCTAACCCTTACCTTAACTTGAATCGGCTTGCTTTCAAAGCGCTATTTAAAGCGCCCTTTTTTCTCGGCGGTCGCTGTTGTCGCCCTGCTGATGACATCAGCGACGCGGTTTAATTGGGCGCGCTTTAGTGGAGCGCGGTTTTGTCGTGCCACGTCCTTCCTCTGCCACGCCCAGAAAGGCATGCCCAGAGAATCCGTAGAATAGTCAAAAGGAAATGTCTGTGGAATCACAAGGGCTGTAAACCCATATCATCTTGAAGGAATTCCATTTGAAGCAGTGGTGGGTTTCAAAAACTTTTAGAACCTCTTCTGTGGTTGTGGCCTGCTTTGTGGGAGTGGCTTGCTGGCCATGTGACTGGGTGGGAGTGGTTTGCCAGCCATGTGACTGGGTGGGCATGGCCAACTTGTAAAATGTGGTGAAACTCACTTAACAACACTCTTGCTTAGCAACAAAAATATTGGCTCAGAAACTCTGGCATTTGAAGTGTGCAAGTCTTAAAGCTGTCAAATTACAAGATCCTTGAACCCCTAACCCTTTAGAAAAAAAAAAACCCAGGGGAGTTCAAACTTGACAGTTTTAAGACTTGTGGACTTCAACTCCCAGAATTCCTCCTCCAGTCATGTTGGCTCAGGAACTCTGGCATTGAAGCATGCAAGTCTTAAAGCTGTCAAGTTACAAGACCCTTGCACCCCTAACCCTTTAGGAAAAAAAAACCAGGGATGTTCAAACTTGACAGCTTTAAGACTTTAAGGTTTAGATCGGACTCTTAGAGATGGGCGGGGTGATTGGTGAGCCAGCCAATCAGTGAGCGGTGGGCGGGGAAAGCATGGTGGAGGGAGTTGGAACTGGTTCTAAACGACACGGTAGATTTGTGGAACCCACCCCTGATTTGAAGTCATTCCCTTCCATACCAGTGCCTGAAAATCTCTAGCCACTGGATTAGCCAGCCATATTTGGGAGAACTATGATCTGGATAACCAAGAATCTCCATAGACACTTAAAATAGCTTTGAGAGGGAAAGGAAAAAAAGGAAAATCTTGCCCACTTCCATTAGTCCAGTTTTATGATTAAAAAATTCTTTATATATTTCAAAACAATTTGGCAAATAAAATATAGTTGTGGCAGTTCATTTGCTGTGTGAAACCTGACACTGAGACATATGAATTTATTGCCATTTCTTTTCAACATCACATTATTGCCTTTCTGAACAAAACCTTCCCAATACCATTGTGGGGGGGCGGGGGCAAACTTGACATATTTTATATATGCAATCAGTAGGCAACTATCTTTAGTATTTCCTCACCTACGTCTCCACTAATACCGTTCTTTATAATCTGATATAATTTCTTTTGGTCTTGCATTTTAAAGTCAATTTAGTGCATGCTTTTTCATCGTCACTTTTTAAGGGTATAAATACATTGTCATCTGTCCTTGAGCTCATTCCAAACACCCGCAGTCTCATAACTGGTTTGTCATTGATAACAAAAATTCCTGGCACCTGCATGCTTTGGCATAGTTTGCCTTGCCTTTGTTTTCAAGAGAATGCACAGAAACTGTCTTTATTTCTTATATAGATATTCCTCATTAACACAGTGGGGGGAACAAAACAATCCTCTGCATACAAATGTGTGAAATTCTGTTGTGTGGCATCAATATGCATTGACTACTGGACGTTTTGCACACGTATAAAGCATTCATCCACACTAAAGTTGTCACACAGATAATTTATAATACAGCAATGCATTCCCTCCCAATAAACCAGGGTTGAAATCCAGCAGGTTCTGACAAGTTCTGGAGAACCGGTAAATTCCACCTCTGGCTGGCCCCAGAGTGGGGTGGGAATGGAGATTTTGCAGTATCCTTCCCCTAGAGTGGAGTGAGAATAGAGATTTTGCAGTATCCTTCCCCTGGAGTGGGGTGGGAATGGAGATTTTGCAGTATCCTTCCCTGGAGTGGGGTGAGAATGGAGATTTTGCAATATCCTTCCCCTGCCACGCCCACCAAACCATGCCCACCAAGCCACGCCACACCTACCACACCATGCCAACAGAACCGGTAGTAAAAAAAAATTGAATTTCACCACTGCAATAAACCCATGCTGAACTGGTCTAATTTGGAAATGCATTTAAATCACACTGGGTAAGACTCAGGGTTTGGTTTTATTCCAAATTCTTAGATATCCATCACTTTTTAAATTGTATTTATTTATTACGCATGTTTGGTACCCCTCTTGCCACAAGGTAACACTCTGCAGCAGTGATGGTGAACCTTTTTGGCACTGAGTGCCGAAAAGGGAGCCCATATGCGCTTATCTGGGACACTACCCAAAAGCGAAGCTGCCCAGGGGGCATATGCATCAAAAACTCCCTATCAGTTCAACCCAGATCTATCCTGGTGCTATGATTCAAAAACTCTGTCAAATCCAGTGGCAGTTTAATTTGTTTAATTTAACTCATTATTAGATATTAGAGCATGCTATTTTTCTTTCATTGGGATCAATTTATTTTAACCAGATACCTTCCTGTCTTAATTATCTGAAAGACAAAAAGAATTTGTCTGCATATAACCAACTGAAACATAAAAGTGGTGAATTGACCTTTAAATATACCAGTGTTTCCCAAACTTTTCACATATGTGTACCCCTTCTATAATTTTCGTAACGCTGAGTACCCCTCATAAAAAACATATGCTTTAATAAAAATCAAAATATATTTATTTTTTATTTTTTTGGTACATATGCAAAATAAACGAAAGTTATATTATAAAGAACATTTATTTGAATCAATGAGAAGGATGAAATTGTTTATGTTGAGATGACAGATCATCATAATTTGGTTCCCTGGTTGTTAATTTTAATCTGAGATGCGGTTCCACGTCCAATAGTTTGTTCCTTTTTTTCGGCTTAATGTCTACAAATGCAGAAAAAGCAACTTCGCATAAATATGAAGTTGGAAAAGGCAAGATGTATTTCAGGACTTTTTCTGTTAAGAAAGCGCAGCTAAGCACGGTGCAGTGGATATTCCCACGTGATCCCCACCAAACTCCGGTGCAACGCGTACCCCCACCAAACTCTTCCCGTACCCCTGGGGGTACGCCTACCACACTTTGGGAAACACTGAAATATACCAATTCATCTCTTCTTCTTCCACACGAGACCCTGCAAAGTGACATTGCTTTTAAGATGCAACGTAACAAAAATAATGCCTAAACTCTTTACCTGTTAAATAAATAAACTACTCAGATAAATAGCTAAATAAATGTAAAAAAAAAGACAAAATGTGTCTTTCCCTTTGAAAACAGTAAAATAAAACTATCTCTGTCTATTTGCAGAAAGCAAGTAGCAACTACATGTAGTCCTCAACTTATGACCACAATTGAGCCCAAAATTTATGCTGCTAAGTGAGAAATTGGTTGAGTTTTGCCCCGTTTTACAAACTTTCCTTGCCACATTTGTTCATCACTGCGGTTGTTACAATTAGTAACACGGTTGTTAAGTGAATCTGGCTTCCCCATTGACTTTGCTTGTCAGAAGGTCACAAAAGGTGATCACATGACCCTGGGACACAGCAACTGTCGTAAATATGAACCAATTGCCAAGCATCCAAATGTAAATCACATGACCATGAGAATGCTGCAATGGTCATAAGTGTGAAAAATGGTCATAAGTTACCTTTTTTGGTGCCGTTGTAACTTCGAACAGTTACTAAGCAAAAATAATAGACATATGAATAGTACCATATTTTTCGGATGATAAGATGCATTGGAGTATAAGATGCACCAAGATTTTGAAGAGGTAATTTTTTAAAAAAAGGTTTTACACCCTGCAGGCCTCCCAAACCCTCTGCATGACCAGTTCCTGCCAGTGCTAACCTCTTCTATAGAAGAGGTTCCACAAATCTACAGTACCGTTTAGAACCGGTTCCAGCTTCCTTCCCCCCCCCCCCGCCCGTCCACACATCATCAAGATGAAGAGCAACAGGAGGAATTCTGGGAGTTGAAGTCCACAAGTCTTAAAACTGTCAAGTTTGAACACCCCTGGGGTTTTTTTTCTAAAGGGTTAGGGGTGCAAAGGTCTTGTAACTTCACAGCTTTAAGACTTGCGTGCTTCAAATGCCAGAGTTTCTGAGCCAACATTTTGGTTGCTAAGCAAGAGCGTTGTTAAGTGAGTTTCACCACATTTTACAAGTTGGCCATGCTGACAAGCCACCCCCACCCAGTCACATGACCAGCAAGCCACTCCCACCCCGTCACATGGCTGGCAAGCCACTCCCACAAAGCAGGCTACACCTACAGAAGAGGTTCTAAAAAAATTTGAAACCCACCACTGTGCATGACCCATTTTTTGCAAACAAAAAACAAAAAAAGGGCACGGATAGCCTTTGAGAGGGTTGTTAGAGTGCTTCTGGGGGCTGGGAAGGGGCAAAAATGAGCAACAAATGGGCATTTGTTCTCTCTTTTTTGCCCTCCCCAACCCCCAGGAGCACTTTGGATGCCTCCCAAACCCTCTGCACGTCCATTTTTGTGAAAAACGAGTGGGGTTTCAGGAGGCCAAAATTGCTGTATTCAGGGTATAAGATGCACCCATATTTCCACCCTCTTTTTTTGCGGGGGGAAGTGTCCCCAAAATACGGTGTATTCCAGCTTCAAGAAGTGAGACATTTCAA
The DNA here is from genome assembly GCF_051295495.1 of Thamnophis sirtalis. Lineage (NCBI taxonomy): Eukaryota > Metazoa > Chordata > Lepidosauria > Squamata > Natricidae > Thamnophis > Thamnophis sirtalis. The sequence goes on from NW_028261388.1 coordinate 14,587,434, forward strand.
TGGATTCTGAAAGAGAAGTCATAGGTAGCAGAATCTGAACAAATTAATCAATGATTTTGGCTTATTTGTACAGCTTCTTTCCACCCCCATCTCCAAGGTCCACTGTTCAAACTGAGATATTGAACAAAGAAACAGCTCCAAAACAAAAGAGGTAAGAAAACTATTTTTGGTGCACACTGAAAGGAGGAAAAATTAATTCTAAACCGCTAGGACATGTTAAAGCTAAGGTTAAGCAACTTTCTTTCATTTGTCCACTACCAATAGCAGCATCTCAGAGCACCATCGAAATATGACAATAGAATCTGAATACTCTTTATAAATGCTGTATGTTTTAGCTTCCTTTCTTTCCAGCATAACCCAATTAAGGTGTTTGTCATGACTGGAATCTGATTCTATGCTCTCAACCTCCTGCTATTTTCCTCAAACTATTGCAATCCACAGTGTTAACTCAATCCATTAGCAGAATTTATGCCACCAGGCTGGTAAATTAATAATACGTTTTTGAGCCTGTCCCTTTCAGCAAGTTTGAAAAAAAAAAGGGGGGGGGACTACCAACAACAATATGCTTAATATATTTCTCTTGGGTTTAATTTTCAGCTTTTTCAAAAGAAAAAGAAAAAAAATGTTACTGTATTTTGAATTAGCCATTTTTCATGCAACCCTCTATTATTATGCTGGTTGTATTAGTAATTGCCTAATTTCAAATGCCAATGCAATTGTGGGTTATTTATTTATTACTTGTGATTTACACTCTTCTTTGTAGAGGTGCTAAAACTGCAGCTTGCTGTACCTTTGGCTGCCCTGTGTTTTTGTCTTTGAAACATTTTCACCTGCATTTTGTATCTTATTATGGCTGTGGAAAGATTAAGTGGGTTGTTGGATTGCATACTGCTCTGACCACCTGTTTGATGTGGGATGATTTTCAAGGTTTTCAACCAAAATACAGCAGGTTTGCACAATCGATAGTTCCATGATCGTATTTTTCTCCCACAGATGGAGTCCACCCAGGTACTCCAATAATGTTACAAAAGTATAGCTTTCTCTAGTCTATCAAAGCCTAAATGTAGCATCATCAGTTGACCTTATCTGAGAGCTTAGAAACTAAGTAGAAGTGGGCTTCCATCAGAATGACACATCTATTGTCTTGTTTTTCCTTCCCTCCTTTGCAGAAATTATGGAAGAAACAAAAATTGGAAGAAAGCAGAAATATAGGATGGATGGATGGATGATAGATAGATAGATAGATAGATAGATAGATAGATAGATAGATAGATAGATAGATAGATAGATAGATAGATAGATAGATAGATAGATAGCAATAGCAGTTAGGCTTATATACCGCTTCATAGGGCTTTCAGCCCTCTCTAAGCGGTTTACAGAGTCAGCATATTGCCCCCAACAACAATCCGGGTCCTCATTTTACCCACCTCGGAAGGATGGAAGGCTGAGTCAACCCTGAGCCGGTGAGATTTGAACAGCCGAACTGCAGAACTGCAGTCAGCTGAAATAGCTTGCAGTGCTGCATTTAACCACTGTGCCACCTCAGCTCTAGATAGATAGATAGATAGATAGATAGATAGATAGATAGATAGATAGATAGATAGATAGATAGATAGATAGATAGATAGATAGATAGATAGAAAGAAAGAATTAATTCTTTATTGGCCGTGTGATTGGACACACAAGGAATTTGTCTGGTGCATATGCTCTCAGTGTACATAAAAGAAAATATACATTCATCACAAATCATAAGGTACAACACTTACTGATAGTCATAGGGTACAAATAAGCAATCAGATCATACTAGGAAACAATCAATATATATCATAAGGATACAAGCAACAAAATTATAGTCATACAGTGATAAGTGGGAGGAGATGGGTGATAGAAATGATGAGAAAATTAATACTAATTGTAATGCAGATGTAGTAAATTGTTTCACAGTGTTGAGGGAATTATTTGTTTAGCAGAGTGATGGCGTTTGGGGGAAAACTGTTCTTGTGTTTAGTTGTTCTTGTGTTTAGTTGTCCTGGTATGCCATGCTCGATAGCTTAATTTTGAGGGTAGGAGTTGAAACAATTTATGTCCAGGATGTGAGGGGTCTGTAAATATTTTCACAGCCCTCTTTTTGACTCATGCAGCATACAGGTCTTCGATGGAAGACAGGTTGGCAGTAATTGTTTTTTCTGCCATTCTGATTATCCTCTGAAGTCTGTTTCTGTCTTGTTGGGTTGCAGAACCAAACCAGACAGTTATAGAGGTGCAGATGACGGAGTCAATAACTCCTCGGTAGAACAGAATCAGCAGTTTGAGCTTTCTGAGTTGGCGCAGAAAGGACATTCTTTGTTGTGCTTTTTTTTAATGACATTTTTGGTGTTAGGTGTCCATTTTAGGTCTTGAGATATACAGAAACACAGAGCACAGGAATCAGATCTGTATTGTTGCCACTTTGCACATGGCTACTTCAATGAAACTGCTAGTCTTGAGCTCAGATCAAAGGGGACTTTGCTTACTATGGTAATCGGTACGGCAATCTCCCACAGAAAAATATCTTTTAAAAAAAACCACAACATTCACATAACCAGTTTTAGGCAGAGTTTCAGTAATGCATCACTAGTTTAAATATTTCATAAACAGAGTTTCAAAAGACCCTTTCAATCTTTTGACTTTCACGAAATTCTTAAAGCTTGCAGCATTTAATAGGATTTTTTTCATCCTTGGGAGAGAAAAAAATAACTTTAGTACTGGATTCCATTTAGTGAATGTGCAAACTTCAACAGAACGTAATGGAATACATTCATCATAACTAATCTAAGTGCTTTTTTTCCCTTTTTCTCTAACTTCACTTAGCTGAGGAGAGTCTAATAAACTCTTATCCCAAAGGTATTTTGTTAAGAGGCAACTGGAGTTTCTTTGTTTGTCTTGAAGATGTTTCACTTCTCATCCAAGAAGCTTCTTCTGTTCAGAAAATTCTTGGATGAGAGAACCAAAACAATTTCAAGGAAAAACAGGTCGGAAAAACAAAGTCCAGTTTCTTCTGGAAAAATCACGTTTGGGACAACCATGATCTGGATGATTGAGAATCTCCAAGGACAATAATGTCCTATCTGGAAGTTGTTTAAGAAGATAACATAAAGTTGCCATCATCATCATGTCAGAAAATTTTTAGGGAAAAATAATTTCAGGGGGGGGGCACGTGTGTGGGCGTGCCACACCCAAAATGCTATGCGCACAACCAGCACTCCCCCCTCCCATTTTAGCATTGTTTTTTCACCCTCCCCAGGCTCCAGAGGCTTTTTAGGAGCCTGGGGAGGGCTAAAACAGCCTTCCTCACACACACACACACACACACCCCTCGGGAGGCTTTCCGGAGGCTTCAGGAGCTTCCCTGAATTCTCCGGAGCACAAAAAACTGGCCCTATGGACAAACCGGAAGTTCAGGAACGGACTTCCAGTTTGCTCACAGGGCTGGTTTTCACCCTCCAGAGCATTTAGGAGGATTCAGGAGGCTTCCCTGAAGGCTCCGGGGGCAAAAATCAGCCCTACGAGCGAACCGGAAGTCCGTTTCTGAAATTCCGGTTTGCCCATAGTGCCGGTTTTTCAAGTGCGAAAAATGGCCTCCAAAGAAGGCTGAACATGCATGCTGGAGCTGACAGGGCAATGCCTCACGTGCCCTAACAAATGGCTCTGTGTGCCACCTGTGGCACACGTGCCATAGGTTCACCATCTTGGGCATAGGCTACTGCTTTACAGAAGCTGCAACATTCCAAGATGGCAATAAATAGATCCCCAAATTATTTGCTGACAACTATTTTATGGAGTTCCTTCTGCACACAAAACTAATTGATTTAGGGCCCTTTCCTCCTAATAACCCTAACAACATTGTGGATGACTAACAAGCAGCAATCAATGGCCTGAGTGATGCTATGAGGAAACAATCATTACTTGTGTGTGTGTGTGTGTGTGTGTGTGTGTGTGAGTGAGTGAGTGTGACCTTAATCCCCTCACACACACACAGTGGAGACACAAATACATATACTGAAATTTTGATAACTATTTTAATACCTGAACAATTAAGAAAGGGCTTTAAGAGAGACAGTTTAGTTGGGGATAATGAGAGTTGTCCAATGCATTTGAAAAGCTTCTTATTCAAAAGGTTTGCTGTTTCCTTCTTGTTTTTACTGTGGCCAGACTGGTGGATCAACTAACTTTTATCCAGGGGTGTGATTCAAAAATTTTAGCAACTGGTTCTCTGCCTGGCTGCTGCGTGGGCGTGGCCATAGTGGCCGTGGCCTACTCAACCTCCAGCACTGGGGGGGGGGGGCGTTTTCACACTCCCCAGGCTTTGGAGGCTTTCCTTGAGCCTCTGGGAGGGCAAAATCGGCCTCCCCCGGGCTCCAGAGGCCAGAAACAGGTCCATTTCTGGAGTTCCAGAACTTCTGGGAGGCCTGTTTTTTTGCCCCTCCCCAAACCTCCCCACAGGCCCTGCACTTACCTGGCATCCAAAACAGGCCACGTGGAGTCTCCTGGGAGGGGAGGGGAGGGATGGGCGGGGCCAGCCAGTTCTTGCAACTACCAGTTCGGCGAACCAGATTAGCATCCGGTTTCCCTGAACCGGTCCGAATCAGCTGCATCCCACCCTGCCTTTATCACAAATGGAAATTTGAAAACTCTCAGGTGGGAGGAAAAAATCATATATCGTGTAGGAATTGAAGTGATGGCAGTTTAAAAAAAATCAAGTTAACGATTATGGTTGTGTAAGAATGCAGGGTTTGACTGAATGCTTGTGGACACCATCTTGAATATTTGACTCTTGTCCCACGGTGGCCCCAGAAGACTCACTGCTATTTGGTGTTATCAGAGCACTAAACACGTTTAAACCTCATTGGTGGTTAAAGGTTTATAGAGGGTTTTGTGTGGTTTGTGGATGGTATCATTTTGTGGCGTGTACTGCATAAAATGCTACATAAAGAAGAAGATACAGAAAATGAGCCCCATTGTTAATATCAGTATATAATTTCATCTCTGTGGTATAGCATTTCCTCAACATTGCTTAGAACTTACATTCAGTGAAAATGGTGCCCATGTCTTGAAGAAAAATATAGTTTCTTATTATAGGGATATGCAAATTCATACCATGTTTTCCCCAAAATAAGACAGGGTCTTATTTTCTTTTGACCCCCGAAATAAGCACTTGGCCTTATTTTCAGGGAGGTCTTATTATTTTTGAGGTGCAGGAGGGGGTGAGTGTGGTCACCTCAAGGCTGCTGCTGTGTTGCAATGTTTTCGGGGTGGGCTTATTTTAGTGCATGGGCTCAAATGCCTGATTGGACTTATTATCTGGGGAGGTCTTATCTTCAGGGACACAGGGTAATATGAGGCACATTAAAAAAACAGTTTTTGAGGGTTGCTCAGGTCGTGCTAGATTATTATCTCTTTATTTCTAAGGCAGTGGTGGCTTGTCTTTTTCTAGAATCTTCCCAAAGGAACCACCTTTTTCCAGGCAAGAAATGTTCAGTTCTTAATTGTCATTACTTTTCTTGACTGTCTTAGGACATGCTTGCTTAGTGGTTTTGGAAATTGATTTAGTGCTCAAAGTCAGCATTGTCAATAAACCCTGTACTCTTCCATAGCTTCACTAATCTTTTTTTTTCTTGTTTTCCCAAGGTTCTTTTTGTCTTCAGTAAATGTATTCAGCTATCTTTCTTGGCCTTCAGCCAGTTTGAACTCCCTCAAATGCTCAGAAGAATTCTATGTTAATGTTGCATCTAGCAGCAGAAAGCATAATCTGAAGTAGGAGAAAACCATTGAACTTTGGTTAGCATAGAGAAGAAGCAGGCTTGTGTAACTCAAGTTGGCCATGATATAGGTTGATCAAACCATAAAGCTGTTAATGCTCTAGTCCTTGGACCTGGGTACTTGAGAAACCACCTGCTGCCAATTACCTCCCAAAGACCCGTTAGATCACACAGGGTCGGCCTCCTCCGGGTTCCGTCCACCAGCCAATGCCACCTGGCTACCACTCGGGGGAGGGCCTTCTCTGTGGCAGCTCCGGCCCTTTGGAACAAACTCCCCGCGGAGATTCGGACCCTCACCTCTCTCCAGGCCTTCCAGAAAGCCGTCAAAACCTGGCTGTGCCGGCAGGCCTGGGGTTGATGAGTTCCCCTCCCCTCTCGACCTGTGTGGCTGTATGATTCTTGTTTATTTTAATCACGTGTATTGTGTTCTATGTTCCCTTTCTCCCTTTGAGTTGTTCGCCGCCCTGAGTCCCTCCCAGAAAAGGGCGGCATACAAATAAAATAAATCTAAATCTAAATCTAGTCAGAATATGAATAGGGTGGGGTGCAGTGGTGGGATATGACTAGTATGCCCTGGTATGGGCATACCGGTGCCTGGTGGGAGCACCATGTACCGCTCCAGTACAGTGCCCCAGAGGGCCCACCCACCCACCCGCCCTTACTTTTATTTGAGCCGATCAGGGATTTTGCACATGCGCATGGAGCATACGGCGCCTGCGCAATGCTCCACCAAGCACCTGGAGCATTGCGGGTGGTAAGTACGTAGGTGTGTGCTGCACAGGTGCTGCGCGCATGCACATGGTGGACGCCGGGCCCCGTTGCAGCGTACCAGTTGCAACGGGATCGGGAACCCACCACTGGTGGAGTGTGTGGAAGGAGAGGTTTTGAGGAGGACGTTTCATAATAAATGTAGCCAAAAATGGGGGGGGGGGCGTGAGAAAATGAAAAAGATGAGGGTGTCCCAGCCCTATCCAGAGCTGGAATTTGTGACCCACACATTGCATTTTCTATTCTCAAACCAGCTATACATCATTCTTGTTTTGTTATTTTTTGTTGCACCTTTAAGATAAAAGAGGTTATAGGTAGCAACAGCAGTAGCACTTAGACATACATACTGTTTCATAGTGCTTTTACAGCCCTCTCTAAGCGGTTTACAGAGTTAGCCTATTGCCCCCCAGCTATCTGGGTCCTCATTTTACCGACCTCGGAAGGATGGAAGGCTGAGTCAACCTTGAGCTGGTCAGAATCAAATTGCTGGCAGTTGGCAGAATTAGCCTGCAATATTGCATTCTAATCACTCTAATCATTCAAGAGCCACCATGGCTCTTGAATAGAATATGTACAGTAATATAAAAATGACTTTCCTTTTGCAGCCCATTTCAGGATGGTGCTTGACAATCATCATATTTTGCTTTTAGCTGCTTGGTGAATCCAAGTTGGATCCCCTCGCAAATATCTATCCTCAAGTTAGCATTACTTGCGTCCCTTTATCCATTGGTCAATCTTTGTGCTTGCAGAACTTGACAGAGAGCTGCAGGGCAACCTCGGAAATAAGATTCAGGTTGTGTTACTTTCTGCTATCAATCCATTTTAGCAATTCAATAATTTACCAGCCAGAAAAAGACTTGTCTTTCCTCCCAATTCCCTCCTCTTCCCCCTTTTATTTCTCTCTCTACACATATACATTCCCTCCTCCCTCTCCTTCTCCCCTTTTCTCTGCCTCTCTCTGTCTTTGTCTCTCTCTTCCCCCTCTGTCTCTCTCTTTCTCCCTCTCTCTCTCTCTCCTTGTCTCTCTCTGTCCCTCCTTCTGTCTCTCTGTCACTCTCTCTGTGTCTGTGTGTGTCTGTCTATCTGTCTCTGTCTGTCTGTCTGTCTGTCTCTCTCTCTCTCTCTCTCTCTCATACACACACACACACACACACACACACACACACACACACACACACAGAGGTGCTCCTTGACTAAAAAGTGTTTTTTTCTCAGCATGTGCAATACAGCTGAGCGACATAATTTTGAGCCTTGAGCTATAGGCTGCTTTTTGGAATTCACTCAGCTATAGTATACAGTGCACCTAGAATGGAAATCAGCCCATTTTCTTAGCCCTATATATATAGCTGCTCTTAATATTTTATGTGGTGGGAGGAACTGAATTCATAAATAATAAATCCAGACCACCTAGATAGAATATAAACTGAGAGTTTATTTGAAAGAAAAGAAGCTTTAACCAATGCAACATTATACCAATAACACAAAGGTTTGGATTTATTTTTCCACATCTTCTGCAATGAATTCCAGTTGCAATCATTGGAATGTCCTAGTTCAAAAACAAATGCGCAAACGAACATAAATAAGGTAGTGTAATATTCTATCTCACTTTAATCGATTTATCCTGCAGTCTGATCTCTGGGCTATAGATAAAGTTCAAATCCCTTTTTGTAGTTCTTGAAGACACTTCGAACCACAATGATTAAAAATAGTGCCATAGATTCCTCTTAGTTCAGAATAATTGTCAATTATAGTGCAAGTCTGTTTTTTTTAAAAAAAAGTTCAGAACTGTCTTCAGAGCTTAGGGGTCAGCTTCCAAATACCTCCACTCAAGTGAAAGTCATGGTCATTTGCATCTTTACTGTGCCCAATACACATCAAGTGTGGTTTATTCATTTATATCTCCTTTGCTTCAAATTACAGGCCTCTTAAATCAAAACAAGTTTATGTAGTTCAGCAGAGGTGCATAATAAGCATGGTGTATATGAACAATAATTGCAGTAGACTTGTTGTTGTTGTTAGTTGCGAAGTTGTGTCCGACCCATTGCGACCCCATGGACAACGTAATTGTGTATTTTTTTTTCTTCTTCCCAATTTATTCTCACCATGAAAATAATAGTAGCTGACGTCATCAGCTATTCCTATTCTACTAATCATGGGTTTGCTAGCAAACAGCTTTTCTCTTATGGCATCAAAACACAACTATAGACACCACTGATCCTTAATTTTATTTTGAGAGGAATTCTGGAGTGTGGCCCCATGAATGTCAAGCCAAGTCCAACATGAGTCTCAAGCTAAGGCAGTTGAACTTTTCTGATTTATTTAATTTCAGTCTGGTTATTTTTTCTCATGTTGGTTTCTTTGGATGCAGGCAGGGGTGTGAGTGGCTATAATACAAGTCTTTGTTTTTGCTCATCGTTTTCAATTTGGATAACACCAAGTGGCTATCTCCTTTGTAACTTAAAAGACTGGGATTTCCTGTTCAGTATATACAAATCTTATGTAGATTTTAAAATATGGAATGGCTTTCTTTTGCAGGCAACTCATTGTTGTTGTTGTTAGTTGTGAAGTTGTGTCTGACCCATCGTGACCCCATGGACAATGTTTCTCCAGGCCTTCCTGTCCTCTACCATCCTCTGGAGTCCATTTAAGCTCACACCAACTGCTTCGGTGACACCATCCAGCCACCTCGTTCTCTGTCGTTCCCTTCTTCTTTTGCCTTCAGTCATTCCCAGCATTAGGCTCTTCTCCAGTGAGTCCTTCCTTCTCATTAGGTGGCCAAAATATTTGAGTTTCATCTAAAGAGCAGTCAGGGTAGACTTAAGGGTAGTCCTATGGGGAAGTCAAATGGTCTGAGATTCTTTCATCCGCACATAATGCAAGGCTGTTATTTCAATGGAATAATTAGAATCCAAGCATTGCTTGGAGCTGATTTTGGCCCCAGACTGACGGCAGATGTGGAGGATGAGCCGGAGATCATATCATCCAATGTTACTGGTGAAAATACAGGTGGTACTTCAAGGACAGGTTCAGATCATCTCCTCCTCGCTCAGTAAGACTTTTGGAATTCACACAATATTGGCATCCAGGAATACTTTCTTCTAAAGGACATCTTGAGGGACATTATTCTCACCTGCCAAATTTAATGACTAATTTGGCACAGAAGATTGGTTCCATCTGGGTAGCAGGGAAAATTAAACAGAACCCTTTTCTACCTTCCCCACCAAATGGTTAAACATTCAATTCTGGATATATCCCCTTTACTGAAACAGAAAGCTGGGCTCAAACACAAACCTCCCTTGTTCCCAGAATATCTAATTTCCAAGTAGTATGTGAACCCAAGCTGGTTTAGTCTGGGCATCCACAACACAGCATAAAACAAACTCAACACGCACAGTTTGACTTAACTTTCATAGTAAATGTACATATATTAAAAATGATGGAGAAGCGAAGCAATTGCATTAACCATAAGTCACTCCATCACTATCCTAATTTTAACTCCTGCGCAGCAGGGATACGTATCACTTAAAAACGAATCCCTTTCACCAGTCATGAAGAAATGCCTGGCACGGTGATCTGGCCCACAAAGTGCCATTTGACTGAGCTAAGCAATTAGATACCTGCAGATATAATAAAAGGTAGACTTCACTCCCATCAATCATCCACTGCTGTTGAGGGCTCAACATTTCTATTTAGCTTTCCGCTGTATGGAATGGTTGCCCGCAATGAATATGCAGGGACATGTCGACTTGGACGGATGGAGAAGCCCTTACCTGTGTCCAGATGGCTAATAGGCCCCTCTCTTTTTGATTTCATATTTGATATTTGAAGATACAGAGCTGTAGTTCCTTTTTCACACTTAAGTACTATACTGTGCTATTTTGGTGTACCGTACATCAATTTCAGGAGGCAAATATAGTGAATAATCTATAAAGTAGGAATACAAAGTGGTCAAGAAACTGATTTCCCTTTTAAACATCTTTTCTGTTTCATCCTCATCCTCAAATTGGAGAAATGGGGACAGGGGAGAGAGATCAGGAAATGCTTCCTATCATTTACAGGACTAAATGATATACCAGTGCTAGATTTTACTTCCCCAAATGATTGATAACATTTCAATAAGGTTGATGCCCACCACCGGAAGGGATTGGAAATGATCCAGAGAATAGAATGAGATGCAAGTGCTCTCATTTGAACTCTTAAAAGATTTCTGGTTGGAATTTGGAGTAAGAATGCTGCAAGCATTTGTGATGTTGTGAGAGATCATCCATTTTTAATTTTTTAAAATGATATCGCTATCACCCAAAATGTGACAAGATTGCAGCTCTCAAACACATGAATAAGAGAGCATTTTTGTGTACCTCTTCTTGTCCTCCCTCACATCTCACATCTCACTGTGAATTTCTGCTCTCTTTCTTTCTCTCTCACTCTCTCCCTCCCTCTCTCACTCACTTTCTCCCTCTCTGCCCCCTTTTCTTTCTCCCCCCAGTGTGTGTGCGAGCTTTGATCATGGTCTGTCAGCCTTGATAATGATTAATAATGATCATGTTAATTATGATAATAGTAATGAGAAGGGAAAAAAGGACTAGATCTAATCTGAAACCACCTGGGTTCATTTGTCACCTTTTCTTCAGCTATTCCCCATGAATCAAAATATTGATTGTAAATCTGCAGCAGTTAGATCAGACTGCGGTCTATCTCCACAGAATAAAGTAGGAATCACTTCTTTGTGCTCTTTGCATTGTGTTATGTTAATTATACAGAATTGGCAGTGAGCAAATTTCAGTATTATGCTCTATTCCAGGGGTGTCAAACTTGATCTCATTGAGGGCCGCATCAGGGTTGTGTTTGGGGGCCAGGGTGATTCAGATTCAGATTTAGTTTATTTGTACGCCGCCCTTCTCCAGGAGGAACTCAGGGCGGCGAACAACTCAAAAGGGGGAAAGGGGACATAAAACACAATACACATAATTAAAATACACAAGAGTCACACAACCATACAAGTCGAGAGGGGAGGGGAACTCATCAACCCCAGGCCTGCCGGCACAGCCAGGTTTTGACGGGTGGGCGTGGCCAGCTTGACATCATTTGTGTCGGGGCACCTATGGTGGCCCAAACACTCTGCCAGTGAAAATGGTCTGCCGAGCTCCGTTTTCAGCTGCGACTGTCTCCTGTAACACTCTGCCAGCGAAAATGGAGCTCTGTTTTCTCCAGCAGAGGCATCCTTTGTTGTTTCCAGGGTGTCCCCGTATCCGGCCCCTGGGCCTTAAGTTGGACACCCCTGCTCTATTTGGAAAGAGACTCCTTGATGGTATGGTACATATTAAAAAGTAAGTACCTATCCCACTTGCTCTGAATCATAGATTTAAAAATATCGCGATAAAAATGGACAATTGAACAAAATGAATTTACTCCAGTTCATGGATTCTTAAAGGTAAAGGTTTCTGTCACACATATGTGCTAATCGTTCCCAATCTAGAGGGCGTTGCTCATGTCCGTTTCAAAGCCAAAGAGCCAGCGTTGCCTGAAGACATTTCTGTGGTCATGTGGCCTGCATGACTAAACATCGAAGGCTCATGGAATGCTGTTACCTTCCCACCAAGATGGTCCCTATTTCTCTACTTGCATTTTATGTGCTTTCAAACTGCTAGGTTGGCAGAAGCTGGGACAAGTAACAGGAGCTCACTCCATTACACGGTGCTACGGATTCGAACTGCCGACCTTTCTGATCGACAAGCTCAGTGTCTTAGTCACTGAGCCATTGCATCCCTTGGATTCTTAACTCCTACTAAAATCAATCTAAGTAGAAGCACACTGAGGAATCACCCAATGGAAAAGCTGAATACCCAGGTTATTCATGGTAAACTGGGCTTATTAATAGTATAGATGGAGAGAGAAAGTTCTTTGATATTCCAATCTGGTTCTCTTCAGCTTGTAGCATTTTTCTCCTGAAATTTCAGAAAAGTTAATTCCAACAGCTACTTTACACTTTATAAATTACCATGTTGATTGTGCGTGAGCTGCGTAAGGTTGTAGGTAGGAGCAAAATCACTGCAGAGAATACCACTTTATACTGGTCTGCTGAGACCACACTTGAAATACTGCATCCAATTCTGGTCACTGTGATACACAAACAATATCTAGAAAGAGGGTAGAGAAGAGCAGCAAAGATGATAAACAACCTGGAGGTAAATCATAAGATGAATGATTGAGGGAATTGGGTATATCTAGTCTAACAAAGACAAGATCTAGGGGTGATATGATAGCAATCTTCCAGTACTTGAGCGGCTGTAACAGGGAAGAAGGGATCAACCTATTCTCCAAAGAAGCTAAGGAGAGATTTCTTGCCAGTGAGAACAATTACCAAATTTTTTGATGTATAAGAAGCACTTTGCCCCCCCCAAAAAAATAAATGGGTGGAAATGTCTGTATGTCTTATAGAGCGAATGATGCCGAAGCCTGGACCACCTGCCACCCTTTGGTCTCTGCCTCCCAGCAATTTGCCTCCTTGCAGTAAAAAGCAATCAGCCTGGTCAGCTTCAACACAGCCTTATTTAGCATGAGCATCTGATTAGCAGTTGGCGGTGGCTCCCAGAATACTGCCTATCAGCTGTCCCAGGCTACAAGTATGACCGTTGCCCATCACGGCCATTGCCACCCATCGCTGCCTCTGTGTGCCTCATTTTTTACCTCTGCACACCCCATTTCTGGCCCATTCCAGGTGGCAGGGATAGGCAGCAGTGGTGGCGATCCCCGCCGCCTGGAACGGGCTAAAATGGGGCATGCAGAGGCCGAAAATGGGGCATGCAGAGGTGGCAATAGGTGACAGCAGTGATGGGCGACACAGCCTGGAACACCTGATATGTGATATTCTGGGAGGCCAATCTAACCGCCAATCAACTGCTTGTGCTAAATAAGGCTCTGCTGAAGCTGACCAGACTGTTTGCCGTTTGCTGTAAGGAGGCAGAGGCAGATTTTTTTTTCTTGTTTTCCTTCCCAAAAGCTAGGTGCATCTTATAGTCTGAAGTACCTTATAGTATGAAAAATGCAGTAATCAGTGGAAGGGCTTATCTCTGGAATTTATAGGTCACTGGAAGTTTTTAAGAAGAGACTGGACAGCCATTTGTGCAGAATGGTATAGAGTCTCCTGCTTGAACAGAGTGTTGGAATGAAGGCTTCCAACTCTATTTTTCTATGTTCCAAATATGGAGTTTGTCTTCTTAGCCTTTATCTATTTAGTTAAAAGTCCACATCAGCAACAATTTTTGTAGCTTGGGTGTCAAAACAACTGTTAAACCTATGGAATTTTTATATAAATCCTCTGTATAAATCAGCAATTACAGATAGTGCTCATTTCGTGACTGCAGTTGGGAACAGCAATTTGGTTGTTCAGCAAAGTTACCACTAAGAGAAACCGTGATTATGCTTACGATCTTACTTAAGCTTTCTTTTGCTTTACCAGGACTGATTGCAAGATTACTTTTTCACCATCATAACTGCAAACAGTTGCTCAATGAGGTAGCTGCTAAATGAGGCCTAGGTAAAGGTTAAGGTTCCCCTTGCACATATGTGCTAGTCGGTTCACCAACAAATGCAGAATAGACATATGCGCATCGACAAAACCGTGACAGACAAATGAGCGCCGTCAAAATCACTAATTGATTTTTGACAATAGCACGCCGACAAATGCGCGCTGACAAAATCGTGAAAAAATGGATTTTTTTCAATTTTATTTAATTCTAACCCTAACCCTTTTTCGATATTATTGTGCTTGTCATCATGCTTTTGTTGGCGCAATTTTATCGGCACAAATTTGTCGGCGCGATTTTGACGTCACATTTTAATCGCCGCTATTTTGTCAGCGCGCATATGTCTATCGTGCAATTGTCGGGTCACGGTGCTAGTCGTTCCCAACTCTAGGAGGGCGTGCTTATCTCCATTTCTAAGCCGAAGACCCATGCTGTCCGAAGATGTCTCCAGCGCCATGTGGCTGGTATGACTAAATGCTGATGGCGCACGGAGCGCTGTTACCTTACCACCAAAGTGGTCACTATATTTCTACTTGCATTTTTTATGCGCTTTCAAACTGCTAGGTTGGCAGAAGCTGGGACAAGTAACGGGAGCTCACTGTGTTACGCGGCACTGGGGATTCGAACCACTGAACTGCCAACCTTTCTGATTGACAAAAGCTCAGTGTCTTAGCCACTGAGTCACCATGTCCCTTGAGGCCTACTTGTAAAGTTTACCAAATGTGAGAGAATAGCAGTGGAAAAGAAGTATTGCCCGGCTACACTTATTTGTGTGTTTGTGATTTTTCAAGATGTATCTAGTAATCTAAATGCTGGAGTATTTAAATCCTTAGTATGCTCCAGATGGTTCGTTTTATGTTCTCAGTTGCATAGACTGAGTCATCTTCTGCTGAAGTCAAAACAAGCAGCCATCGTACCATTTTTATACCAGAATATATCTCCATCTGTTGTTGAAAATAATCTTCCATAGCTCTGTTATGTCTCATTCCCATTTCTTTTTTTTTTACAGTCTTTGATGCCAATTAGATTGTGTTATATCACCTTGGGCCTTCTAGATTTATGACTTCTCTCTATTGTGTCTCAATTAATTGTTTCCAGATAATGATGCTTCCTTCATTTTGTCAGATACTTTGGCTGACTCTTCTGCAAACTTCAGTTTTCAGTTCATTACTGTTTGTGATTTAGTAGGTGCAAGCATGCTCTTCTATTTTTGCCACTGTAGCACAGTAATTGATTCCTTCCATGTGAACCAATAAATGCCCACACATTTGTTTTAATTGCAGAAGTGCATTGTCATTTGCTACACAATGTATCATGGACAAATAATTTGTATAGCAGAGATAAGAATTTAAGACGGGGGCACTTTGTCTTCTGCTGGAACATTATTTTCCTTGTTTATGTAGTGAATAGAGAGATCAGTAATGTTTTCTTTTTCCCGGTGTCTTTAATCGGAGGCTGTTAACTTTATCATTGTTTGAGTGGAACAGTGATCTATTTCTGACTTCATATTTCTTTTCCGTTTATTAAGTGTGTTTTAACTTGTTTATTATGGCTGAGGTCCCATGGGACTGTTTTAGCTCTGCAAAGAATATGTGCTAGTGCACAGCACTTTTCTTTTTACTTTTTCTTGTCTTTCTGCAACTGACCTTGTTATTCCCCAAAAGACTTTGAAAGCAACACATAGCCAGGAATTGAGTCTCTCAAGTTTAATGAAAAGTAGGATGGAAACTAATCTAGAAAAGAGGCAACCTAGAACTAAGGAGAAGTTTCCTAACAGTGAGATCAATTAAATGGAACTGTTTGCATTCAGAAGTTACGGGGGGTCCAACACTGGAGGCTTTTAAGCAGAGATTGGACAGTCACCTGTCTGAAATGGTATAGGGCAGATGTCCCCAACCTCTGGGCCGCAGCCCCCCTGTGGGCCATGAGTAATTTGCAACTGGGCCATGGAATCAGAGGACAAGCGTGCATGTGCACATACCCATCCCCACTTGTGCAAGCAGCAGGCAAGCATGTGACCTGGTTACTTGAGAGACCGCCTCCTGCCAATCACCTCCCAAAGACCTATTAGATCCCACAGACTAGGCCTCCTCCGAATTCCATCTGCCGGCCAATGTCGGCTGGCAACTCCCCGGAGGAGGGCCTTCTCTGTGGCTGCTCCCGCCCTCTGGAACAATCTCCCCATTGAGATCCGGACCCTTACCACCCTTCCAGCCTTCTGCAAAGCAACTAAGACCTGGCTGTTCCGGCAGGCCTGGGGCTGTTGAATTTTCCAGCCCCATCTGAGGTTTACGACTGTTGTTGTATTTTAAATTGTTGTCTTTTATTTTTATTTTTGCACCCCTTCCCCTTCTGATTGTTAGCCGCCCTGAGTCTTCCGGGAATAGGGCGGCATACAAACCAAATAAACATACAAACATGTGCATGCATGCTCCATTCGCAAGAGCAGTAGGTGTGCAAATGTAGCTGCAGAGATGCATTCATGCTTGCTACCCAATTCCATCACCACCTCTTTGCTGGTCCACAAAGCCAGAAAGATTGGGGAAGTCTGATATAGGATCTCCTGCTCGAGCAGGGGATGGGGCTAGATGAGCTCCAAGGTCCCTTCCAGCTCTGTTATTCTGTGTTCTCTGAAAAGGAGCATTTCACAGAGATAAACCTATTGCTGATAATCTGAGTTGCGAAATTTCAACTAACTTCCAGCAACACACACACACACACAAATTAAGCATTGGTTACGACATGAAGGTCTTCCAGGGATTTGTTGGATAGATTTGGTGTTCCTAAGAATGACTTTCAGGTAAAAAAAAAACTAGATATCGGGTTGGTTCACAAAGTAACCTAGGAGCAAGCAACGTTTTTTGGTGACAACCTTCACATTTTGGAAAACTAGATAGGCTACTAAGGCAAGCTGTTGATAAAAGTGTGCCGAGTGACTTCACACAGAAGGATAGAGTCAAATAGTTGTTTTTATTTATTTATGTTAATTTCATCACACTTCTAGAGGTTTTCAGTTGCAACGGCAACTTTAGGAATCTTACAAAATACAAACAATGGGATTAAAAATAACAGATAGACACAAATAACAAGACACACCATGATGACAGGAGACCAATCACAGATCATTCCCATCTTTTCTGAAAAATCAAATTTTCTGGAAGCACAATAGGCTACATGGAGTTCACCGGGAACAGTTTTCCCTGTTTTGGGGATTTATTTTTGGAATGCAATGAAATTTTAGGGGGGAAATATGAAATAGCACCTGTGGCTTTTCTGCCTCTATAAGTCAGCAAGATAACAGCTCACTCTCCCTTGTCTCCTCCCCACTGGTCCAAGGCTCAGGTGCCTCCTGGTGGCCAACCAGCCTCTCTGTACCCTGCTCGGAGTCGGAACCCTGTCCTGGGTCCTCCACATCCTCCAGAGCCAGCTCAGAGGGGCCCCCCTGTCGGAGTCCAGTGGCAGCTCCAACAGCACCTGATGGGCCACAACAGGTGGCTATATAAATGTGACAAATTAATTAATAAATAAAAATAAATACATTTGGAAGTTTAAAAAGTGTTTCAGAAGAAAGCAGTGATATTTATGTATTGTTGCTAAGAAATGACATGGATATATCAATACAGTCACCAGAAATGCGCTGGACTTAAGGGAATGTTTACTTTTTTAATATAAACACTTGATTAAAAATAATACTTTGAGTGCTAGATACTTTCTGTGTCAGTCCAAAAAAGATATCGCTTTAATTTGTTTCTACCTGTACTTTTTAAAAAAGCGATGGCATCCAATTTCATCTCTATTCTCCTGTATTCAGGGACATTTCCCTGTTTTGACAAGAAGAAGGCATGTCCTATGGAAACTGTCGATTCTGTTCACCATCAAGACTTCTGAACTGATTACTAAGGTTTAAAAGCCCCAGAAGGATCAATCATAGCTTCTGAGGCCTGGAGACTTATAATCAATAGATTGTTTGCAAGTAGCAATGAATGCCTTTTTCAACTCTTAACATTTCTGGCAATAAACAAGGAAAGATACATTTTTCCCCTTTTTGCTAAATGTGGACTCAGAATTCCTCTTGTAATATTAGCCGAAAAGAGATCTTCATAAAGTTGCTTTAAGAGTCAATTTTTATTTATTCAATCTCATCCTTCTTTCATATTGGTAATTCAATTTTTATTCAGCCCACATTCATTCAGAGACCATTAATTTTCTCTTGTGTTCACACACATTTGTGCACATTTCTTTTTTCATATTGTCCTACACTCCCCTTCCTTTTTGATTGTAAGCCGCCCTGAGTCCCCTCAGGGAAAAGGGCGGCCTATAAATAAATAAAACAAATAAAACATTCCAGCTGCATTTACCTCACCTTTATATTACTTCTGACATGTCCAACTCTCACTCCCACACATAATAAAGTTAAGTAAAAGCATCCTCTTACATACAATTAATTTTCTTACCAACATTCTTCTCAACAACGACATACTCATTTTATTTCTACCTACCTTAGCACTTCTTAAAATTTCTTCATCCACTTCTCCATCTTTAGTAAACATTCAATGAAGGTATAAGGACATGTCTCCTATACCATTTCAGATAAATGGTTACCTAATATCTTCTTTAAAACTTCCAGTGTTGGAGCATTAACAACTTCTGGAGGCAAATTGTTCCACTGATTACATGTTTTTCAGAGTATAAGACGCACCTTTTTCCCTCAAAAAAAGAGGCTGAAAATCTGGGTGCGTCTTATACACCGAATACATCATTTTTTGCCTCCCAAAGCCCCACCCCCTTCACCAAAATGGCTGTGCATAGCCTTATGGGGGCTTTCAGAGAGCTCTTGGGGACTGGGGAGGGCAGAAATGAACAAAAAATGGACCTTTTTGCCCCCCCCCCCAGCCCCCAGCAGCACTCTATAAGCCTCCATAAGGCTATGCATGCAATTTTTGACAAAAAAATGTAATTTTTTTGCTTGTTTTTGCCACCCCACATGAGTACTCTGCAAGCCCCTCCCCCAAGGCTATTCATGCCTTTTTTAAAAAAACAGGCCCATTTTCGCAAAAAACGGGCCGTTTTGGGGAGGTTTGCAGAGTGCAAAAACTTTTTTTTTTCATTTTTGGAAAGCTCTTTAACTGATTGATGAGAATTACACTGAACAAGTGCTGTGCCAGCAGAAACAAAGTCTTAAGTGCTGAAGATTGTCAGTGATTTCTTTCTCCAGCACATGGATAAATACACCTGGAAACATCTACCTACCTACCTACCTACTCTCTCTCTCTCTCTCCCTACCCACCTACTGTATTTCTCTCTATCTCTTTCTATTTCTCTCTCTCTATCCCTTTACCTACCTACCTACCTACACACTCTCTCTCCCTACCTAGCTACTGTATTTCTATCTCTTTCTCTCCCTCTCTCTCCCTTACGTATCTACTTTTTTTAAAAAAATGCCTCTTCAAAACCATGGTGCGTCTTATACTCCAAAAATATGGTAATTGTTCTAACTTTCAGGAAATTTCTCCTTAATTCTAGGTTGCTTCTCTCCTTGATTAGTTTCCACCCATTGCTTCTTGTCCTGCCCTCAGGTGCTTTGGAGAATAGCTTGACTCATTCTTCTTTGTGGCAACCTCTGAGATATCAGAATACTGCTATCATGTCTCCCATGGTTTCCTTTTTATTAAACTAGACATACCCAATTCCAGCAATCGTTCTTTATATGTCTTAGCCTCCAGCCCCCTGATCATCTTTGTTGCTCTTCTCTGTACTCTTTCTAGAATCTAAACATCCTTTTTACCTCGTGGTGATCCAAACTGGATGCAGTATTCCAAGCATGGCCTTACCAAGCCATTATAAAGTGTTATTAACATTTGACGTGATCTTGATTCTATCCCTTTGTTTATGCAGCCTAGAACTGTGTTGGCTTTTTGGGCACCTGCTTTACTTTTTATTAAAGTTAAATCAAGGGTGGAGCGGAATAAAATAAACTGCTAAATGATTCAGAAAGTTAAAAGTTAAAACAATATAACAAAGCTATTGCCACAGATAACTTCATTGTGAGTGGAGGAAGAGAATAACGACGCTCAACGTACTGAAACCTAAATATAAATCAGTAAAATTACTTCCTTCACCTTACCTGAAAATTTACCTTAACTTAAATTCCTTGAGCAAATTCTTAGAGATTCGTTTTTAGAGGTTATCAGTAGTATAAAAGTGTGGTGTAGTAACTAAGGCATCCAGTTAGAAACCAGGAGTCTGGGATTTCTAGTTCTGCCTTAGACATCAAGCCAACTGGGTGACCTTGGGCCAATCACTTTCTCTCAGCCCTAGGAAGGAGGCAGTGGCAAACCACTTCTGAAAGCAGACAAAGGCACCAAAATAACAAACAGTGTTATAAAGAAAAAATGGCAGCCACAACCATGCAATTAACTCCTGCTCTCTGATTCAACTGCACAATTGAAGCTGCCATCTTGAATTTTTATTAACCTAAGTGGTTTTCCTGGAAGGTGGACAGAATTCTTTGCAATTCTTTCTTTGGTCACAGTTTTAGTTTAGTTTAGTTTACTTTATTGTCAGTGCACATGGTACAACAAAATTAAATGCCATCTTCAGTGTACATTATAACTATAAAAAAAAAGCACAAACATACATCCTACACTTTCTATGTAATTGAAACTGAAAACCCGATATTGCACCATACCATAGAATTCAATATAGTTACTACCCTGGGATAGAAGCTGTTTTTCAGCCTATTTGTCCTTGTTTTTATTATCCTGTACTGTCTGCCAGATGGAAATAGTTTGAAAAAAGGGTGCCCAGGATGAGATGGATCTTTAAGAATGTTTTGAACTTTCTTAAGGCAGCGGGAGCTATAAAGGTCTTCCAAAGAGGGGAGAGGGAAACCAATGATCACAAAGAGTACTTTTTGGATTCTCGATCAGCGGCTTCCAAGAAGAGAAGATTAAAAATGGAGCTAGATCTAGGAATCCAAGTTAAAAGCCTTCCCGGAGATAGACAGGCTGTTATTTTGTCTGTTGTCAGCTTAGTTTTTCAATAATGAAAACAAACAAACAAATGCTTGTTTCCATCTGTTAAGATTCTATCATCACTCTCAAATTAAAAGGGGATTAAACCGTTTTGAGGTGGGAAAACTAGAAAAGTGGGATTGAAATATTTTCTCTTAGCCAGAAAGGAATTTAGGGCCCATGAAGTGATAATTATGAGCCTCCTGCAGTTTTCCCTCCAAATTTGAAAGAAATCATTGACATTTCTATTTTTAATTCAGAACAACTTCAGATTGAAGCCCTCTGGCTTCAGATAGTTTGTCATTGTTATTTATGGCATTTCTCATTGGAACAATCAATCAGTCCTGGTTGAAATGGAACACGTGTCTAAACAATTTGGAATTTGCAAACTAAAACTTCATCAGAAAGTCAGATTTGCCATTAGCTATGCCACTGACTAGATAAATCAGATAAATTTGGGGAATATTAGTACATTTTCATGGAGCTTGAAGAAAGCTTTAATATTTGGCTGGGCTAAGCTTTAAATACACTGTTCTTCTTTGAAATCTGCAAAGTATCTCATCCAACAAGGAATTCACAATTTCACTTTAAATGTTACTTTGGCCATTTTAGAAGCACCTTTATCTCATCGGTGTGCCTTAATTACCGAGAATGATGGCACAGTTTTTCAAACACAATGGTCAGCCAATCGAAAATAAATAGATTGTGTTATCTGCAAGTTAATATTCCAGCAGCATTACTCTGAATAAAACAACCTTACAAAGAAATAGGTTCCAACTGAATGGACTGCATTACAAGGCTCATTTTAATAGCAAATATGATTCCAGTCAACAATCATTATTCCAAGAAGAGAGGAAAATTTCCATGTAAATATTCAACTGCCAGCTTTAAAGTTAAGAAAACTCTCATCATAGCCACTGATGGTAACATTGGTTTGCATTTCATGGGGAAAAAATAAAAGATTGATTGTTAGGAATATAATCTAATGGTTGGGTTGGCAATATATAAATCATGTAACAATACTATACCTGTTTCTTTAAATCATGCTGTAAATGTGATTGGTTGCTGTTTCCTCAATCAGCCATAAGATGGAGCCAGAATCACTGTTAGATGCTGATCTGATCTGGGTGTTTGGAAGCTGTCTGTTAGAGGTGCCATAAAGTGACCAGTGTGAGCTATTATAAGTTTTGCAACTGCTAGCAAACTTTGTGTACCGGACTGTTTGTATGATTATGGACTATGTAATTTGGATTATCCCTTAACTGAAAGACGTTGATGACTGACTGACGTATCTGTGTATGACTTGGACTGTTTGATGGACTCTGATACCTCTATTTCCACGAAAGTAAAAGCCTATTTAAACTGCAGGGTCTCTGTATGCTGGTTTGTGTGTTCTCCAAAATCACTCTCACAACACTTCTCTGAATGCACTCGCTCTCCCAACGGGGAGCTTACCTAACATTCATTATACATAGTTGTGTGTGTGGAATATATAGCTGTCTGAAGACGTCTCTGTGGTCATGTGGCCGGCATGACTAAATCCCAAAGGTGCACAGAACGTTGATACCTTCCCACCAAAGGTGGTTCCTATTTTTCTACTTGCATTTTTACGTGCTTTCAAACTGTTGGTTGGCAGAAGTTGGGACAAATAACGGAAGCTCACTCCGTTATGCGGCGCTAGGGATTCGAACCGCTGAACTGCCAACCTTCTGATTGGCAACCTCAGCATTTTAGCCACTGAGTCACTGCATTCCTAAGTGGTATTGCTACTTAGAATTGAATCTATTTTTCCCTTGCCTTGGACACTTTTTGGAAGATATTAAAGACCAAACCTTTCCAAAGGACATTTGCAATGTGTCTCCTCATTGTTTAGAGTTATGATTTAACTTATGGCATTGCAGGGATTTTTTTTGTATTTATGTGTTTTTGCATTTTAATTTTATTTTATTAGTAAGCCATCTAGAGTTACAGATGTATCTCTGTGTGTGTAAAAAAAAATCCAATAAACAAAAGCTAACAATAACAATATTTAAAAAACTGAGATTCTAAAAACCAGAAATCTATAATAACTTTTTAATTTTTTCCAATATAAACATGCATATTTTGTGGACAGTGCATTGACTAAATCAAGTCTTTTTTAAAACAACGTTAACAATAATAATGCAAATAGTATGTGGAGTTCTAATCTTCCAATTTCAACAATACTAGTCTCATTTCATATTCCTTTTACATTTTCCCATTAATTCGTTTAAACATAAATAACATTTTGTACCCTTTAGTCCCTTACTAAATGTTATCATTCAATATTTTAAAAAATCACTCACTATTCCACCATAGCATCAATATTCCAAATGTGTGGGATTACTAATAACACCAATTATTAACAATATTCAATCCATCACAGGAGTGTAGGTTGCAATATATTTTAACACACTGTTAGTATAAATAATACAGTTAGATTACCTACCTAAAATCAGAAATCTAACTGACGATTGTGGAGGTGGTTGATAGAGAGTTGAATGAGCAGATGACTATAATAGAATAGCCTGGGCAAGAATTAGGCAATTATCCAACTTAAATTTTGTCTTTAAGTTTTGTTTTTCTTTTTTGATATCTCCTTGAATTTACAGAATGACTATATCTTAATTCCAGTGGTGAAATCTAAATTTTTTTACCACCAGTTCTGTGGACCTGGCTTGGGGAAGGGGGGAGGTCATGTGACTGGGTGGGTGTGGCCATTTTTTTTTCACTTTTTAAAGCATTTTTTTTCCTGCCGGTTTGGGCGAATGGGCAGGGAAAAATGCTTTAAAAAGTGGGGGGAAAAGGGAAAACAGAAAAGGAAATATTAAATATATAAGTATATATTCAAGAGCGAGATATAAAAGGATGGGGGGACATGGTTAGAATAGATTAGCAAAGGTAAGGGAATAAGAAATGATACTAAATTAAATTTGGGTTTGCGGAAATACCATCCCAAGGAAACATAAACTGAGATTTGAAAGAGACACCTACAACAATAGAAAAAGAAAGGGAGAGAGGAGGATAGAATGAGAGGAAGTGGGGGGAAAGAAGGAAGAGGTAAGAAGAGGAGGATGGAAGGGAGAGGAAGAAAAGGAGAGAGGATAGGAAGGGGAAGAGGAAGAGTAGGAGTAGGAAAAAGGTAAGGGAAGAAGGAAGGGGAAGGAAAGGAGGAAGGAAGAAAATAGAGAAGGAAGGGAGGAAGAAAAGAAAGGGAAAATAAGGTGGTGTTACAACAGGCAGAAGGGATGGAAAATAAAGCAATCCAAATTATATATTATAATCTATTAAATGAAATAACAAATGTATAAGAATGACAAATGTAAAGAAGAATAACAATTATGTGAATGTATACTTAAAATTATATGTAAGAGAATAAAAAATATTAAAAAATTGGGGGAAAAAATAAAAAGTGGAGAAAAAAGGTTCCAAGGATCGCGCGGCTAACAGCAGAGCTGTGCAATTCTCAGAAGCTTTTTTTTTTAACTAACGGTTTGCAAAACCAACAACAATTGTTTTTATTGGTTCAGCTGAACCGGGCCAAACAGGGAGGATTTCACCCCTGCTTAATTCTGAGCACAACATTACATCTTGCAACATTTTTATTGCAGGTCCCACTTGTATGCCTTTATTTATCAATCAGGTTCTGATGGTAAATTTCCATGTTCTTGCAAAGCAGTGGTGGGTTACAGGCGGTATGCCCTGGTACGGGTGTACCGGAGCCTGCCTGGAGCACCAGGTATCGTTCAGGTATGGTGCTCCAGAGGGCCCACCCATCCACCCGAGTTCCTTACCGTGTTTTAAAGCTTTCGGTGCGTACAGCGCCTACACGACGCACCACCGAGCAGCTGGAGCATCGCAGAGGCTTACGGAAGTGTCATTCGCAGCTAAAACGTACGCGTGCACCGCGCACTTCCATGTGGGTGACGCCGGGCCCATTCCAATTGTACCAGTTGCAATGGGATCTGGAACCCACCACTGTTGCAAAGCCTTTGAGAGTTGAATAATGTGGAGAATAGGGAGGTGGTTTTTTCTAAAGTCTTAACAAAGGCAACTGTCCCAAGTTTATCATAGAATATGCATGCACCTATGCATGATTTAAATTGACTTGTTTGTGAACGAGCTAATTTTTTTCCGTTTGTCAGTCTCAAACCCAAAGAGAGATTTACAATGGTGAAAGGATAATTCACATTCCGTCCTAAATCTATTGTTCTCAGAATCTAATCTAGGAATTGATGCCAAGGGAAATAAATATTAAATATTCCATCAGCTTCAAAACGTATTTTATAGACCTTGTTATAAAATTTATAGAAATTGATTCTAAGCCAAATTTATATATAAGTTCCGAAAACTAGTTTTGCTTGCATTTGTTTTCTTGTTCGCAGTACTAAAGTCATATGAGTGTGTGTGTGTGTGTGTGTGTGTGTGTGTGTGTGTGTGTGTGTGTGTGTGTGTGTGTGTGTTATATTTTATGTTATTTTGGCCTGGTTCTATTTTGGATAGCAATTGCTCAGGTTATTTATATTGCCAACAGTCCCTGTTGTTGCTGCTGTTATAAATTAATATCCAGTTTTGTCCAGGAAAGGAAAGTCTCAAGTGTGTTTTTAAAATACCTGGCATCTTTTTAAAATATATATATATTGCGGCAAGCTGAAAGCGGCAAATGGTAAAGAACCAAAATTAGCAATCGGAGAACCAATTATAGACAGGATTAACTTGCAATCCATGGGTAACTCTGAGCATCATAGGAGCTCACAGGATAAATCAGATAACCCCACAAAGGATAGAGGGGAAAAAACCCTGGAGGAACACATCCAATTTCAGATATCCATTCCCCGATGATACTGTTGAAGCTCTTCTTTGACATTAGAGCTGAGGCTTCAAAAGAGATTTAAAAAAAAAAAATCAGAAAGCCGTCAGGGAAAGATTTAGCTCTGTATATAGTCTTCCCTTTGTAAGACTAAATGAGATGTTTCTTTCATTTGGGGAAATTGTACTTTAATGGTTCATAAATCTTTGCTGAGTATACATACCACGGCTGCCACTCAGGCCAATCAATTATGATGTGAGTTCTTAATTTGAGCCAATAGCCCTAACTACGCCTACTATCTTCCTTCATTCAGCCCACTGGGCGGGGGAGATCTTTTGATATGCTTCCTGAGTCAATGGGTCTTTAAGGATCAAAACAAGCATTCCAATACCTTGCAGGGAAGTGTGATAACATGCTTTTGGGGGGGGGGGTAGGATAAAAAAGGTGTAGAGTAGATCTCCAGCCTCTACTATATGCAGCATTTCCAGCTAACAGGTTGTCACGAGATCAACAAAAGCCCAGTTGTGGGGTCCTTGGTGGTCTCTCTGATCTTGGTTGCTTTCTTGAAAACATTTCATTACCCAACTAGGTAACATCATCAGTGCAATGAAACATCTGCAAGAAAACAATCAAGCTCAGAGAGCATCAAGGACACCTGAGTCCTGAGCTACAAATATTCTCTTCTATTAAAAGTTCCTATGCAAGCCAGAGGCCGTAAGCTAGTGACTTCCTTGCAAGCCAAACTTCCCATCAACTAGGAGGTTTATGCAGTGTAGTCAGGGTGCTAAAAGAAGAGCATTGTTCCTAATTGTGATACATTACTGTTCTGACCCCCCTCCATACGGTGAGTCACACCGACACAAAGTTACTGTTACGCTTTATTCACAGTAATTACTCACAGACAAGACTTTGGCAGCAACCCAGACAGCCACAGATAAGAGATAAACACAAGAGCTTCTCCAGCTTAGTATAACGCTTGTGTCCTGCAAAAGGTCTCCTCCCAAAGTCTCTTCTTATATACTCTCTTGGGAGGAGCCAAATCACAACCACCTGGGCCTGATTATCTTCTATGTCTCTGCAATTGCTGCCTGCGCTTCTCCGCCCTTCTCTGCCTGGTGTCCGGGACCAACTCCCTTTGCTCCTCCCCACTGCTCCAGGGCCTGGCATCAGGGACAAACTCCCTTTGGCTTTCACCACTACTCCATGCCTCAGGTGCCTCCTGGTGGCCAACCAGCCTCTCTGGTTCCTGCTCGGAGTCTGAACCCTGCCCAGGGTCCTCCACATCGTCCAGAGCCGATTCATAGGGTCCCTCGCTATCAGAGTCTGTCGACAGCTCCAACGGCTCCTGCTGGGCCACAACACGTTACTAAGATTGAATTTGTAGGTTAAGGTAAGGCACAAGAGCAACCAAGATGATTAGGGAAGTGGAGGCTAAAACATGAACAGTTGTAGGAACTGGGCATGGCTAGTCTAGTGAAGAGAAGGACCAGGGGAGACATGATAGCAGCATTCCAATATTTGAGGGGCTGCCACAGAGAGGAAGAGGTCAAGCTATTTTCCAAGATACCTGAAGGCCAGACAAGGAATAATGGATGGAAACTGACCAAGGAGAGATTCTGACTAAGGAGAAATTTTCAGACAGTGAGAGCAATCAACCAATGGAACAGCTTGACTTTAGAAACTGTGGGAGCTTCATCACTGGAGGCTTTCAAGAAGAGATTGGACTGCCGTTTGTCAGAAATGATATTGGGGGTTGGACTAGATGACCTACAAGATCCCTTCCAACTCTGTTAATCTGTCTGTCTATCTAATAGAGAGTCTGACTCCTTCCGTCACTGCAAAGACTATACCGTATCACTGAACTGTTACTTATTAAAACAGTTGTGGCCACAACCTGCCTCATTTAATCCAGCCAAATTTCTTTGAAGTTTATTTGTGTGCACACAAGCAGTACATACTGGAGCCCCAGCAAAATTTCGATACTTTGCAGAGCAGAAGCAGAAACAGAGTTTACATACCTTTGGTCCACTACATTGCAAAAAGAAAGACAAAGAAAAAGGCAAACATAGTGGAAATTACAGAATCACCTTGGAATATTTTAGATAAAGCCATTTATGTGGCTTTATTATTATTATTTAACAGTTCCTTCTAAGTCAGCATGTTAGCCATACTATCCTTGAGATATAGCTGGTGTGGGAAGGAAACCATACCAAGACAGTGTAGTCCAGTGGTGGGGTACGACCAGTACGCCCCAGTACAGGTGTACCAGTGCCTCCTGGGAGCACCAGGTACTGTTCCGGTACGGTGCTCCGGAGGGCCCACCATCTGCTCACCCTCCTTACCTGTATTTGAACCGATCAGGGCTTACTCGCATGTGCACGGAGCATACGGCACCTGTGAGACACTCCGCCGAGCAGCTGGAGCATCATGGAACATCGCAGGCATTAAGTACATGCATGCATTTGGTGGACGCCCAACCCTGTTGCACTGTACCAGTTGCAACAGGATCCAGAAACCACCACTGGTGTAGTCCAGGGGTTTGTCACCCTTCCCAGGCTTCAGGAAAGCCTCCGGAGGCTGAGGAGGGTGAAAACGGCCCTCAACGGGCCAACCAGAATTTTGCAGGTGCGTATGACCCCTCCCTAGGCTCCGGAGGCTTTCCTGAAGCCTGGAAAGGGCAAAAAATGGCCTCCCACCAGCTCCCCGGAGGCCTTCTGGAAGCCAGAAATGGATTGTTTCCAAACTTCCAGGTGGCCTGTTGGGGGCGTTTTTTGCCCTATCCACCTCCAAAGGATTTCCTGACGCCTGGGGAGGGTGAAAAATGAGCCCAATGGGGCAACCAGAAGTTTGGAAATGATCTGTTTCCGGCTTTTGGAGGGCCAGGGGAGGCCATTTTTGCCCTTCCCAGGCTTCAGGAAAACCTCCAGAGCCTAGGGAGGGGTTGCACATATATGCACGGGGCAGGGGTGCATGTGCAATTGGGCGGGGAGATTGAGTTGGCATGCATGTGTGTGATAGCAATTTTGGCACCTCGTAAGAAAAAGGTCCGCCATCATAGGTATAGGGTTTCCTGCCTGAGCAAGGGGTTGGGTAGAAGACTTCCAAAGTCCCTTTCTTCCAACTCTGTTATTCTGTTCTATTCTGTTAACTGATGAAGCTTCTTGAATGAGAAACAAAACATCCTCCCTTCTTCCTCAGGGAAACAACAGTCCAGTTGCCTTTTGGGGAAAAAAAACACCTTTGAGTGAAAGAAACTACTCAGAAGTAATTCTATGTGTCTTTCTTGATTCCGATAAAAGAGGATATTTGTAGCTCTGGGTTGAAATGAGGGGGTCCTTGGTGCTCTCTGAGCTTGGTTGTTTTCTTGCAGGCATTTCATTACCCAACTAGGTAACATCATCAGTGCTAGTCACCAAGGACCCCTCTTTCCTGATTCTTGTGGCCTAATGCCATTTAAGCAGTCCATATTTAGTGGGAGATTTAAGCATCATTGGTAGTGAATGCAGCCACTTATGGCCATTTATGACTACACAGTCATGCAACCTCAAATTTATAATGTTTTTTTCCAGAAAACAGCATTTATTTCCAGTTTCTGGGCAAACAATGGGTTTGTTTAACAACCACCCCAAAAAAGATCATAAAATGGGTCGATCACATTGTGACCCATTTTACAATCATCATGACTTATGACCGTCGTGAGCAAGTTCCATTATGACCTTAAATTGAGAACTACCAGTAACCTCAATCATTATAATCTGTTTTAGACAGGGGAAGGACGAGACAAGAATCAGCTCTACAAAAGCCCCCACAAAGTCCTTTTGACCTCTAGTATTACCCATCATCAATTTCCTTCTAATTAGCTTGCCGATCCTGAAAATAGCCACACTCAATAAGGAGCAGAAGTGTGGTCACTTCTCTTCCTCCAAAATAAAAATAAAATCCAGTAGGTTGCGTTGTTATGCGAAACCTTTTAGCAAAGCAGTACCAACCTCCTAGCTCCATTGATTTGATTTGATTGATTTTATTATATTTATATGCTGCTCTTTT
This sequence comes from Thamnophis sirtalis, assembly GCF_051295495.1. Lineage (NCBI taxonomy): Eukaryota > Metazoa > Chordata > Lepidosauria > Squamata > Natricidae > Thamnophis > Thamnophis sirtalis. The sequence goes on from NW_028261388.1 coordinate 14,617,414, forward strand.
CCCCCGAAGGGGACTCAGGGTGGCTCACAATTCAAATCAGGGAAGGGGGGTACAGACAGAAAATGAAAAACGAAACATAACAATACATAATTTAAAAACACACAACAGTCATACCATTCGAGACGGGGGCAACAGCTCTTTAGCCCCAGGCCTGTCGGAACAGCCAGGTTTTAAGGGCTTTGCTGAAGGCCTGGAGGGTGGTGAGGGTTCGAATCTCCACAGGGAGTTCGTTCCAGAGGGTCGGAGCAGCCACAGAGAAGGCTCTCCTCCGGGTAGTCGCCAGTCGGCACTGGCCGGCGGATGGAATTCAGAGGAGGCCTAATCTCTGGGATCTAATCGGTCTAGTAGAGGTGATTGGCAGCAGGCCATCCATGATGGCAAACCTATGCCACGTGTGCCACAGGTGGCACGCAGAGCCCTCTCTGAGTCATCCCCCCCCCCAGCTCAGCTCCACCACAAATGTGCGTGTGCCTCCCACCAGCCAGCTGATTTTCGGATCTTTGCCACATATGTGGGGGGGGGTGTTTGCACACATATGCATGGGGGATGGGGAAGTGCAGGGGGTGTCGCATGCACAGGTGGGTGGGGGGCGGGGGGTGTCACACGAGCTTTGCATTATGGAGGTAGGTGCGCTTTCAACACGGAACGACAAAAAGGCTTAGCCATCACTGCCTTATAGCTGCTCCCAAATGCAAAAGTTTATTATGAGCCTGCGATGAAAGAGATGCAGAATTCAGAAGACGTTCAAGGAGAAAGAAAAGTCTGTATTTACAAATACTTGTCCTCATTCCCTGTAATCTACGTTAAAGGATATTGACAGCTTCTATATCTGAGTTAATATGAAGAGACAGATTGCTCGGATCAGACCTCTGCGAAAGGCTGGAGGGTAATAAGAGTCAGCCGTGCAGCTTTCCAACCTGCTTTGCATCTAAAAAGCCCCCCCCCCCGCCCCCAGGGAACATTAAACACAAACTAATTTCATGCCCCCAGAGGCCATGTCAGCTGAGGAAAGTAGGGAACCAGACCATTTAAGCCAAGTGTTTTTCTCTTTAACCCACTTGCTGATTTGGGGCTTTTAGAGTCTATTTCTTTGCACCCCTCCCTCCTGTGATTTAAAGATGCTTTATATTAATTTCCTCATTCTGATTTCAGTTTCTCATTTTGGGATGCAAGAGAATTGTTGTCATAGATTAAGATTAAGATTTAGTTTATTTGTATGCCGCCCTTCTCCGGGAGGGACTCAGGGCGGCGAACAACTCAAAAGGGGGAAAGGGGATACAAACAGAATACACGTAATTAAAATACACAAGAGTCATACAGCCATACAAGTCGAGAGGGGAGGGGAACTCATCAACCCCAGGCCTGCCGGCACAGCCAGGTTTTGACGGCTTTCCAGAAGGCCTGGAGAGAGGTGAAGGTCCGAAACTCCGCGGGGAGTTCATTCCAAAGGGCCGGAGCTGCTACAGAGAAGGCCCTCCCCCGGGTGGTAGCCAGATGGCATTGGCTGGTAGACGGAACCCGGAGGAGGCCGACCCTGTGCGATCTAACGGGTCTATGGGAGGTAATTGGCAGCAGGCGGTCTCTCAAGTACCCAGGTCCAATACCATGAAGGGCTTTATAAGTTACGACTAGCACTTTGAAGCGTATCCGGAGACCGATCGGTAGCCAGCGCAGCTCGCGGAGGATAGGTGTAATGTGGGTGTACCGAGGTGCATTAACCATTGATGTATATAAAGCAGTCAGTATCATCTGAAATTTAGATGATGTAGACATAGATAATATAAATATTTAGATGAAACAGATATAGGTTATATGCCGTGTTTCCCTGAAAATAAGACAGGGTCTTATTTTCTTTTGACAACTTCCCCACCCCCCCCCCGAAAATATGGTCTTTGCCTTGTTATCAGGGGGGGTCTTATTATTTTGGGGATACAGTAGGCAGTGAGCATGGGACTGCATGCCCCATCACCCCTGTCGCCTCCGCTTCCTGTTCTTCAAGCTGGCCGAGCAGCTGGCCAGCGTTGCCCTGACATGTCCCGCCACCATCCTGCATCAGGCTGGGCTTTCTTCTCGAGGGGACGATCTGGGGACAAGAAATTTAGGAAGCCTGGGTTGGCATGGGGTGGTTCTCCAGTGAAGCATCTGATTTATCCCCAGGGGTGAGCATTTTGCCCTTTGCTGCCTCAGCTTGGAAGTTGCAGATTAATTCAGCCATGCCCAGCGAGCAAGGGAAGGGGAGAAGAGATGGCAAGAGAAGCCATGTCTCGCTCCACACCTCTCACTTCTCCCCCACCCCACTTGCTACCCCTCTCGCTAAAGAGACAGGGAAGGGAAGCAGCCAGGATTCTGTTGCCATTGGGACAGGTTGGGAGGTATTGGGCCACGAGATGTCCTACCTGAGACTTGCAGCTCCATCACATTCCTCACCATTTTGTCCAGGGAAGCACCTTGTAAAAAAAAACTCGTGAGTTCAATCAAACTTCTTGAACTCAGAAGGTGCTTTCCTGGACAGAACGGCGAGGAACACAACGGAGCTGCAAAGCAGCAAGTAGATGGGGCGGATCCAGCCAGAGGTGGTATTTGCTGGTTCTCCAAACTACTCAAAATTTCTGCTACCGGTTTGCCGGAACTGGTCAGAACTGGCTGAATACCACCTCTGGCTGACTTGCCAGAAATAGTACAGTAAACAGAGAAGAAGTAAATTAGCACTTTCTATTGCTGTTGTTAAAAAGGAATCACTGTCAAGGCAGCTCCACTTTTCAAAAGTGGAGTAACCCAATGCTAACCCTTATTCCTGTGAGAGTGTGAAAGATAAGTTGACTCCTAACTGACTTGTTATTTGGCTTCTATTGTTTATATGGTTAGGCCCAGGAATCAGAATAAATTTAGTTGACTTACATGTTCTTGTGAAATTGCCGGACAGCCAGCTCTTAAAGTTACTCATGAACTGGAAGTCAATCAATCACTATTCCACTTTTCTTTTTTCCAATTTCGCAAAGCGGTTTTTCGAATGAAAAATGTGCATATTGAGGGGGAAATCATATAAAAGCTCATACATTGGTAAAACAGCATACCCAAAAGTATTACCTTACATTACATTAAAGTAAATATAATGAAAAGTGAGAACAGAAGTACATAGCAAGGAAATTGTGTATGAGAATATGTGCAAATCTTAAAAAAAAAAAAAAGAATTGGATGTAGAAATTGAATGAAGTGTACCTACCACTGGAAAAACAAGAAGTTATTTAGAATTTTTGTTAGATTTATATTCTGCTATTCCTTACAGGAATTCAAGCAAGGTACCTACTTTTCTCTCCTTCGATTTTCCTATAAAAGCTCTGTGCCGCTGGTTGGCTTGAGAGATTGAATATATTTGCACAGAAATAAGTAGCTCATGGGTGGAATGTGGCCATCAGCTACCAGATTTTAGCATATCCATCTTTTTAGAATGGCCACAAAGCCTAGAAATTTGCTCATCTGTCAACATCATCATCCATCTCACACACACCCTGCACCTCAAAAGGCAAACTAATGTTTAAAGTTTTCTAACTTTACAGGTGGCTTTACATGTTGCATGAACACAGCTATGTATAAATAGAAGTTTATGAATTAATTGGATAGGTATATAGCCAGATACAGAACTTAGCAATAGTATAGCAATAGCAGATTTTTATATACCGCTTCCTAGGGCTTTCAGCCCTCTCTAAGCGGTTTACAGAGTCAGCATATTGCCCCCAACAACAATCCGGGTCCTCATTTTACCCACCTCGGAAAGATGGAAGGCTGAGTCAACCCTGAGCCGGTGAGATTTGAACCGCTGAACTGCTGATCTAGCAGTCAGCTGAAGTGGCCTGCAGTACTGCACTCTACCCACTGCGCCACCTCGGCTCCCTAACTTACTCAACAAACCATATTGATTTAAGTCATAGATTAGAGTAATGTGTAGACCAGGTCATTTCCTAAACCAGTGTTGGCGAACGTTTTCAACGAGTGCTGAAATGTAACCGTGAATGTGTGAGGAAGCACTAGAAACCGGAAAAGCAGCTCCCTAGCGCGCAGACCCAGGAGTGCCGGAAACTGGAAGAGCAGTTCCCTGGTGCCCATGTGCATGCTGGGAAGCTGAGCTTTCTGTCTCTGGTGTGTGCAGGCATGCCAGTCACCTGGTCTTCTAGTTTCTGGTGTGCATGTGCACGTGAAGACTAGCTGGCCAGCACGCATGCACGTGCTGGAAACTGGAAGCTCAGCTTCCCCGCATGCAATGTGCACCAGGGTGCTGCTCTTCTGGTTTCTGGTGGTCCCACATGCACGAAGACCAGCCCGGATGGTGCACATGTGTGCACTGGAACCCAGAAGAGCAATGGGCAACAGCTGGCATGGCCGGAGAGATGGCTCTATGTGCCATTTCCGGCATGCATGCCATAGGTTCACCATCACGGTCGTAGACTATTACGGGTGGTCACAGAGTCAGCCAGATGTTTTGAGTGTATCTGACATTTTTGCCAAATCTATTGAGTACTTTTCATGTACCTGGGCTAGACAGATGTTGTTGTTTGATGGGATTAAAGAAATTGCCACAGGATGTAAGCTGTGCTAATAAAGCTCCCTTTTGCAATTGACTGATGGTAATCTTGTCAATGCCGACAGTGTTCAATTGGGGCTCCAAATGTTTTGAAATTGCACCTATTCCTGTTGGAACGACCTTTGCTTTCTTTTGCCACAGTCATTCATATTCTGTTTGCAAGTCATTACATTTTGTGATTTTCTCCAGTTCTTTCTCTTCTATGCCTCTGTCTCGAGGTATTGCAATGCTCACTATCGAGACTATTATTATTCAGGCAACTTTCTGGTATTCTGTGAGACAGAGACAGAGTCACAGCATGTGTTATCCCATTAAGCTATTAACTTCCCTATCTAGTTGGTGTTTTTTTTTGCTCTTGCTTCACTTCTAAACGTGGCGATGATCAATCATGCTTTCACAAACCTGAGGTTACAATTGTATTCCACAGAATGGAGTTCAGCAAGAAACATGTGGCTGGAATGAATTCAGTTGTGAACACTTAACTCGTCTGTTGTAATTTTTCACTCTCCCCATCCGGCATTTAGCAAGCAGCTTGTCTTACCTTTCCATGCCCAAGATTTTTTTCTTTCTTGTCCTAATTGATTGAATTGTTTACAGCACAGACTGAGTTCACAAAGAAATTGGAGGACGTTTTTCATCATCCGACAATCGGGAATATTTGCCTGATAATTTTGTTCAACCACAAGGTCCCATCTTAGGCCCAGTACTCTTCAATATCTTCATAAATGTCTTAGATGAGGGATTAGAAGGGGAACTTACCAAATTTGCAGATGATGCTAAGCTGTCGGGAATAGCTAACACCCTAGAAGATAGGCTGAAGATCCAAATGGATCTTGATCAGTGGTGGGATTCAGCCAGTTCGCACCTATTTGGGAGAACTGGTTATTAACTTTCTAAGAGGTTCAGAAAACCGGTTGTTGGAAGAAATCTCCTTTTGTTTTTTCCCACTTTACAGGGCTAATCCTGTAAGGAAGGCAGGAAGGAAACTCTGGTGTTGTTTCTAGCTTAATCTTTATTGCCCTGCTTATAGAAACTGCCTCTCCGGTTAACCCTAACTACATTGTAACAGCTAAGGCAAAGTGCCCATCAATCTGAGTAATGTTGAGTTAGCCACGCCCACACGGTCACATGACCACTATGCCCCTCCTATCCACCTGGTCATTAGGACAGAGAACCTGTTGTTAAATTATTTGAATCCCACCACTGATCTTGACGGACTTGAACCTCTGGGCCTTATCTAACAAAATGAAATTCAGTGTAAAGAAAAGTAAACTCCTACACTACTTAGGTAAAGAAGTCAAAAGTACACATATAAACTGAGCAAAACCAGGCTTAATAGCAGTGACTGTGAGAGGAATCTTGGAGTCCTAGAGGACAACCAGCTAAATATGAGCCAGCAGTGTGCAGCAGCAGCCAAAAAAGCCAATGCAATCCTAAATTTCATTAACAGAGGGATACAATCAAGATCAAGTGAGGTACTAATACCACTCTATAAAGCCCTAGTAAGACCACACCTAGAGTACTGCATCCAGTTTTGGTCACCACACATTAAAAAAAATGTTGAGAATCTAGAAAAAGTGCAGAGGAGAGCAATTAAGATGATTAGGGAACTGGAGACTAAAACATATGAAGAACAGTTACAGGAACTGGGCATGGCTAGTCTAGAGAAGAGAAGAACCAGGGGAGACATGATAGAAGTCTTCCAATATTTGAGGGGCTGCCACAGAGAGGAAGGGGTCAAGCTATTTTCCAAAACCACCTGGAGTCCAGACAAGGAATAATGGATGGAAACTGATCAAGGAGAGATTCAATTACCTCCTCACGACCCATTAGATCGCATAGATTGGGCCTCCTCTGAGTTCCATCTGCCAGTCAGTGTCGACTGGCAACTACGCGGAGGAGAGCCTTTTCAGTAGCAGCTCCGACCCTTTGGAATGATCTCCCCATGGAGATTCGTACCCTCACCACCCTCCAGACCTTCCGCACAGCCCTCAAGACCTGGCTATCCCGTCAGGCCTGGGGTTAAAGATTATATTCCATCCCCGCCCGAATGTTGAATGAATGTTGCTTTACTCTTTTAATTATGTATTGTCCTATATGTCTTTGTATGTTTCCCCTTCCTATTTAAGTTGTAAGCCGCCCTGAGTCCCCTCAGGGAAAAGGGCGGCCTATAAATAAACTTAACCTAACCTAACCTAACTTAGAAATAAGGAGGAATTTTCAGACAGTGAGAACAATCAACCGAGGGCAGCTTGCCCTCAGAAGTTGTGGGAGCTTCATCAGTTGAGACTTTCAAGAAGAGATTGGACTGTCATTTGTCAGAAATGGCGTAGGGTCTCCTGCTTGAGCAGGGGGTTGGACTAGATGACCTATAAGATCCCTTCTAACAATGTTAATCTGACAACAGAAATGGTCATTTATTTCCTCTCAATTGGTCTAGGTTTGGTTTGGTTTGAAAAAGCTCCTGTCTCCACAAACAATTTCACCTAAGGCATATGAGCATGTGTCAGGTTGGGGGGAGAAAGAGAGAGAAGGAGAGAGCGAGACAGACAGAGAGAGGGGGGAGGGAGGGGAGGAGAGAGAGATCTTGTTATATATGGATAACATAATGATTAGCTTCTAAAGAAACATCTTCGCTGATATGAACTTATCTGAATGGCATGTGACTTTCCCAGTTATAGTGCAGTATATATGAAATACTGTTCCTCTGAGGCAGGCTTGTCATGGAGATTTAGTACCAAGTAAAATACCTATCCCTCAGGGCCACCACGAAAATGTCACAGCATTATTCCTTTGCCGTGTTTCCCTAGTCTGCTGTACCCCCTTCCATCCCCTACCCACTTCCACCTGTTTTCCCTTTACTTCATTCCATAGTCATTTTTCATTGTATTTAGCAAAAACCTGGGGCTTCACCTTTATACATGACAGGTGCCAGTTTGGCTATTGGTATTTGTCTGTCAGTATCAAAAACCGAGGAAGCTATTTGTATAAGAACGATTTTTTTTCCTTAAAGAAAATACTATTTCTACTGGATTTTGCACTTACATGCCCCACCCACCCCCCAAACAATATTAAAAGTTGTTTTTTTTAAAGGAAGATGAAAACAAACATAAACTAATAGGAAATAAGGAAGAGAAAAAAGAATAAAATGAAAGAGAAAACTAAAAGTACAAGAAAATTAAAAAAATAATCCTGCCTTTTGCAATAAATCAATAAATAAACCCAGAAGGGACCTAAAAGAAAGAAAGAGACATCAGGTATAATTGCCTAAGGTCTGGGTGAAGAGACAAATATTTAAAGTCCTTCAAAAAAAATAAGTAGGGTGGAAACCACTCAAATTTTGGTGGGAGCTTCATTTCTGAGGGTTTTCTAGTCATTATTGTTTGTAGAAACCTATATTCTTGTTTTCAGCTTGTAAGTTTGTAAGTTTAAGTTTATTGACATTTGTATGCCGCCCACTCCCTAGGGATTCTGGGCGGCTTACAAACAAACAAGGGGATATATAAATTTAAAAAAGAAATGCAACAATTAAAATACCACAACATACATACTACTTAAAATGGGGCTGGTTGCTAATTCAACGGCCCTAGGCCTGCCGGAACAGCCAGGTTTTAGTGGCCTTACAGAAGGCCGGAAGAGTAGTGAGGGTCCGGATCTCAATGGGGAGATCATTTCATAAGGCCGGGGCAGCAACAGAGAAGCCCCCCCCCCCCTGAGGGGTTCACCAGCCGACATTGACCGGCCGATGGTACCCGGAGGAGGCCCAATCTGTGTGATCTAATCGGTCTTTGGGAGGTTAATGGCAGGAGGCGGTCTTTCAGCTTCTTTTACTCTTTTCACTTAGGTCCAATATATTCCATTCCCATATGTGATTGATCTTTGGGGCAGTAATAGCATCCCAACTAAACCAAGGGGGGGGCTTAAGAAGATCAATTCTTACTCTAATATTCCATAGTTTGGTGATATGAAGTTCACTTGTAAAATTTTATTTCATTGGCTGCTGCTGATATAGCAATAGCAATAGCAGTTAGACTTATATACCGCTTCATAGGGCTTTCAGCCCTCTCTAAGCGGTTTACAGAGTCAGCATATTGCCCCCAACAACAATCCGGGTCCTCATTTTACCCACCTCAGAAGGATGGAAGGCTGAGTCAACCCTGAACCGGTGAGATTTGAACAGCCGAACTGCAGAACTGCAGTCAGCTGAAGTAGCCTGCAGTGCTGCATTTAACCACTGCGCCACCTCGGCTCACAACCTGCATCATGATGTCAGGGGAAAATATATATATATATACATTAGTATGATATGAGAGGTGATACCCTATGTGGCTTCCATTTTCAGAAGTAGCATCACTGTTCTCATGAAGTTTAATTCCACCCTTCAACTTCATTTTGGCAATATGCTATGCAACTATAATACAGGGAAATAATATCCGTTTGTAGCCAAAATTCATTTCCATCTTCCTGCTGCCCTGCCATAGAGTATACTATAAATCATCTTTGGACTATACACAATTAATTTTCTCTTCCTTACCCATCTGCTTCTTCTTTTTTTAACCATGTTTTTGTTACATTTGATTTTAAGGTCACTCTCACATTTCACTTGAACAGCTGGTGCTTAATATTGAAAGATCGTTGGATGATAAAGTTACAGAGTCAGTGAAAGAGGGATGTCATTTTAAAAACTCATTATGCTTGACTGTTTGCTAAAACAAGCGCATTATGAGTACATTTTTAATAAAGGGATTTATTTGTCTGCTGGTTGAGGAATCTGGCTCCTTAAATCAGAAAAGTTTATTTTAACCTTATTTGAAAGCCTGGAAAATGCAATTCCTTTTCTTCATACTTAAGAAACATGGCCAGACTTCACAATTCAACTTACGGAACTTAAAAAGAAATGACACTAGAGAAATTACCTTCATTTGAGATAATATAATATGCAACTCCAGATAAAACCTTTTTTTATATAATTTTCAGGGTAACTGTTCTTCCAGATGGAAGCCTGCAAATTCTGAATGCCTCCAAATCTGATGAGGGGAAATACATATGCCGAGGAGAAAATATATTTGGTTCAGCAGAAATTACAGCTTCAGTATTTGTGAAAGGTGAGATATAACTGGAAAATGATTGATCTGCAAAGGTTTGCACCAGGTAAAGCAGAGTACACCAACAAAACTCCAACAAAAGTCAGTTTGGTCTAGCAGTTTAAGGCACCAGGCTAAAATGTGGAAAATTCGTGAGTTCTAGTTTCATGTTATCCATGAAAGCTAGCTAGGTAAATTTGAGCCAGTCACTTTTTTGAACAACCTTATAGTTGTTGTTGTTGGGAAAATAAGAGGAGGAAGGTATGTTGAGTATCTTTGACACCTTGAACAATTTGTAAAAATGATCAGGAGGGATATAAATAAATACATAAAAGCAACATGCAGGTATTCCAATACTGTATTCTAACTATATTCCTAGTAGAACAGAAGTAAGAATATTGAGATTCTTCTTCTTCTTCTTCTTCTTCTTCTTCTTCTTCTTCTTCTTCTTCTTCTTCTTCTTCTTCTTCTTCTTCTCGTTCTTCTTCTTCTCGTTCTTCTTCTCGTTCTCCTCCTCCTCCTCCTCCTCCTTCTCCTTCTCCCCTTTTCTTCCTCCCACTGTAGTTAGGGATGGTGGGGAGAGGATAGTGAAGCCCTTGGACCACTTGGATTCAAGATTTCTCTTCTAACCTTGGGTAACTACAGTCTCCTTGGAATTGGACTAGAACATGTTCATACCAAATCCTTACATCCAAAATAGCAGCCATACTCTGCTATGAGTTTGTTGATCCAACATATTTAGTGGGTACTAGGTATGAAAACCATTTTTGGCTTGTAGTATTGCTCTGTAATAATTATATTATGCAACCTTTCAAAATCCAGAAGTGTGCAGTTATGTTTGACCATAATATATTTATTATTTCTGCTCATTGGAATACAGAAATTGTTCTGTAATAATTATATTATGCAACCTTTCAAAATCCGGAAGTGTGCAGATATGTTAGACCATAATATATCTATTATTTCTGCTTATTGGAAGCAAGTGGAAGTTGTAATCCAACACATAACACACTCTCTCTCTCCTGCCCATCTTCATCTTCCAAAGAATGGTCACAAAGGAACGACTAATAAGAATAAAATCATTGCATCTTAAAGATTAATTTAAAAACACAAAGGGAACCCATAAAGCATTTAAAAAATATCAGAGGAACAGACAACACTCCAGAATTAAAAGCCCTGCATTCTAAACCTCCTACAAACCAAAATTGTGCCTAATTTTCCTTTTCTCAACCACAGACACAAAGCATTGGGCTGAGAAAATTGATAAAAGAAGGAGGGAAGGTGTGTGTTTGGGGAGGGGGGAAATGTCTCAAAATTACAATTACGGCTGAAGGCACTTGGATTTGTTTGAGTGATCTTTGTCCCCTCTACGCTTTTATAATGACTGTGAAAAGGGCAAACAAAATGAGAAATTCTTGTACAACCCAAACGATCACAATCTACATCTTCCTGACTTTTCTGTCAATCAGTGCAAGCCCAAGCAGTAAAAACAAGAAATACGGGGATATTTCCCAGTTGATGTCATTGATTTGTTTTGTCTCCTAGAGCCTACCAGGATAGACTTGTCCCCCAAGAGAACTGAGCTGACGGTGGGAGAAAGCATTGTCCTCAGCTGCAAAGCTTTCCATGACCCAACCTTAGACGTCATCTTTCACTGGAGTCTGAATGGGCAGCCTATCGATTTTGAAAAAGAAGGTGGACATTTTGAAAGCATCAGGGCGGTGAGCATCAGTTAAAATCCATTTTCTTTGACAAGTTTAATGGAATGAAATGTGCTGGACAAATCTTGGTTTCACTGCAAATTTACAGTTATGACAGAATTACAATAAGAAGAAAGGAAGGAAGGAAGGAAGGAAGGAAGGAAGGAAGGAAGGAAGGAAGGAAGGAAGGAAGGAAGGAAGGAAGGAAGGATCCACTTACTGAATTTAGCATCTCATTTAATTCAGTTAATTGAAGTATAGGATATTTGTAGCCAAAAAGAAATTGCAGTGAATCCAATCATTTTGCTATTGTTAAAATATCCATGAGTTTAGGCCTTAGATACATTGGATCAGTGGTGGGTTGCAGATTGGTAATGGATACATTGGATCCAGTGGTGCGTGCATGTGTTGTAGTATTAAATGGCGCTTCTGCAAGCCTCCGTGATGTTCCAGCTGCTCAGCGGAGCATCGCACGGGTGCTGTACATGCTATGCACGTGTGCGGAAGCACCAACAGCTTTAAAACACGGTAAGTAGCGTGGGTGGGCAGGCCTCCCAGAGCACCATACCGGAATGGTACCCGGTGCTCCGGGCAGGATCCAGTACGCCTGTACCAGGGCGTACCGCCTGCAACCCACCACTGATTGGATCTTTAATTCTACAATTCCTGATTACTCACTGGAAATCCTGGAATTTTGGGGTCATTCTGGTGATTTGGGTTGCGATAGAGTGACCAGCCCAAAGTCACCTGGTCCTGTAACCTGGTTATTCAAATATTCCAAAAATATTCTGATCACCACTGGAACTGGAGAAAGATACTGCATGGTTTTTAAAAATTATTATTGATGTAATTTTGTTGAGGAAAATAATATGCTTTCCACGTGCAATACATGCTAGAATGGGTTATGGCCTTGAGAAATCTCTGAAGTTCTGAAGAAAGTGAAAAATATGCCAGTAAAAGTGAAAACTCCTAAAAATCCTAGTTAGTAAATTTATGATTATGATACAACAGACACAATCTGTATCTGGACAGATTAACAGAGAAAACCCATGTTATCTCATTTATTCTGACCATTTCACATAAATTAACACCCATAATATATGGCAACAATTGACACCAATAATGCAAATTCAGATTTAACAAGCATTGCTTTGTGACAGATATTCCAGCCACCCTAATGATCTATTATTGAAGATTTATTTTTTTCTTTCTGAGAATTCAACAGCTTTAATGTTGGAGAAGGGACATGGTGGCTCAGTGGCTAAGACGCTGAGCTTGTCTATCAAAAAGGCTGGCAGTTTGGCGGTTCAAATCCCTAGCACTGCATAACAGAGTGAGCTCCCGTTATTTGTCCCAGCTTTTGCCAACCTAGCAGTTCAAAAGCATGTAAAAATGCAAGTAGAAAAATAGGAACCACCTTTGGTGGGAAGGTAACAGCGCTCCATGCACCTTTGGCGTTTAGTCATGCTGGCCACATGACCATGGAGACTCTTTGGACAGTGCTGGCTCTTCGGCTTTGAAACGGAGATGAGCACCGCCCCCTAGAGTCGGGAACAACTAGCACATATATGTGAGGGGAACCTTTAATGTTGGAGAGTGTAATGCGGAGAGTGTAAATATATATAGTTAATATCTTGGGTCTTTGGGGTCCTTAAACTTTCCAATTTATATCCCTCTGTGAGGATGTTCCGTGATGAAGGAGAATGCATACAGGACGAGACTTTAAATACAGACTGAAATGTGTTGAATCTCTATTCAAAACTCAGAATCTTGGATAATGAAGATGACAAAAGAACAGCAGTGCTTAAAAACCTACAGCATCCCCAAAATTAACTTAAACTGCCTTTTGTTGCACAGATAATGGGCACTTGCAAAATCTAATCACCAGAGACAATGTAGCAAGAATTCCTAAAGGAGCTAGGGATATGATTGGTTTTTACTAGCCTAAAATTGATTCCATTCTAAATGTAAATTTGAGTTAAATATTAACACAGAGCCATGTAAGATATGTAAAGGAAAGGAAACTCCCTAAGGAAACAAACAAAAGACTAATAAGGTGCTGATTTGAATAAAAACTTCTTATGCTAATTTATAGATTCTGGTTATGAATCCCCAACCATGTTTTAAAGCAGAGCATTGTGCAATAGAGTGAGGGAAGGGGGGACCAGCATTTGATATCATCCACATGAGTGTTCAAACTAAAACCTGCCAAGCTATAGTATTTGTCAGAACAGCAAACAAGGATTTCCTATTTTTTTCTCAGGAAGTTTGAGAATGTCTTCCCAGTTTCTCCTGACCATGACCCTTCCAGTACTTGAGGGGCTGTCCCAGACAAGAAGGGAACAACCTATTCCAGGAGTCACAACCTTAAACACTCAAAGAGCCACAAAGGTCCTAGTAGGACTCCTAACCAGAAGCCCCCCCCCCCGGAGCCAACCAGAAGTCCTGTTTCCCCACCATAGAGTCTCCTCCAAGCGCGGCGTCCTTTTTCTTCTACCTGTCCTAACCGAAAGCACTATCAATTGTGGAGCTGACTGGAAAACCCGCCCCTTACCATAGAGTCTCCCCCTGGCATGCCCTGCTTTCCCCCCATCCAACCAGAAGCTCCTCTCAATATTGTGGTGCCGACTGGCGATAGGGAGCCACAGCAGAGAGATGAAAGAGCCACATGCAGCTCCAGAGCTGCGCATTGCTGACACCTGACCTATTCTCTAAAGCACCTGAAGGCAGAACAAGAAGTAACAGATGGAAACCTATCAAGGAGAGACACGACCTGGAACTAAAGTGAAGTATTTTGACAGTGAGCACCACTAATCAGTGGAATATCTTGCCTTCAGAAGTTGCGAGTGCTCCATCACTGGAGGGTTTTTAAGAAGAGCTTGGACAGCCATTTGTCCAGAAAGATAAAATGTCTCCTCATTGAGCAGAGGGTTGGAGTAGAAGACCGCCAAGGTCCCTTCCAACTCTATTTGAGGGGGTTGTTGGAGATGATAAAGGATGCTGTGCTGATATTGTTTTTTTCTGTCACATAATTTTCCATCAATTCAAGCTGTTTACTATTTACCCTCTGAGAAAAATCCAAAAAGAGTTTCTCCAAAATGAGTCATTCACTCTTTAGCACCAATTAATCCAATAAGTGTGAGATGCATTCCAGCACCAGTAGCCATGTGATCCAAGAACCTCCTCCTTTTGACATACCCCTATTTTTCAGAGTATAAGATGCACCAGAGTATAAGACACACCAAGGTTTTGAAGAGGCAAACTGAAAAAAAGTTTTTGCACTCTGCAAACCTCCCAAAAACGGGCCGTTTTTCATGAAAATGACCCTGTGGTTTGTTTTTTTTTCAAAAAAAAGGGGGGGCATCAATAGCTCTTAGGAGGCTTGTAGAGTGTTCCTGGGGGGGGGGGACAAAAACGACCAGAAAGCAGCCCATTTTTCACAAAAACAGGTCCATTTTTTTATCCAAAAAAGGGTATTAGGAAGCTTATAGAGTGCTCCTGGGGGCTGGGAGGGGGAATTGAGCAAGAAAAGGCCCAGTTCTGCCCTTCCCAGCCCTCAGGAGCACTCTGAAAGCCTTCTACAAGCTATGCACAGCCATTTTGGTGAAGGGGGTGGGGGTTTCAAGAGGCAAAAACAATGCTGTATTCAGTGTATAACACGCACCGAGATTTTCAGCCTCTTTTTTAAGGGGAAAAGATGCATCTTATACACCAAAAAATATGGAATATTGCATTCAAGTTGCTCATAAATGCATTCCTGTTTTGATCATACAATCATGACTACCACCTTGATTTTCTTGATTCCCCCCCTCACCCTGCGACACCTCTGCTCCTTCCACAAGAATGTCAATTAAATTGCCTTCTTCTTTTAAACAAAATTTAAGGGAAAAATATCCTTCATCAGACTGAACAGAACAGTACGTAAAATGCAGAACTTTTACAACTATTCTGCATGAGCCAAAAGTGTCTGCTATCCTTAGAGTCCTTTGCCTTTAAAACAGAGAAATTCAGAAGCATCCTGGCTGGGGAATTCTGGGAGTTGAAGTCCACCCATCTTCCAGTTGAGAACTAGTGCTTTAAAGTGCAATAGCAATAGCACTTAGACTTATATACCGCTACACAATGCTTTACAGACCTCTCTAAGCAGTTTACAGTCAGCCTCTTGCCCCCAACAATTTGGGTCCCCATTTTACCCACCTCGGAAGGATGGAAGGCTGAGTCAACCTTGAGCCTGGTGAGATTTCAACTGCCAAATTGTAGGCAGCCGGCAGTCAGCAGAAATAGCCTGCAGTACTGCATTCTAACCACTGCGCCACCGTGGCTCAGCAATGATGCTGGAGACTCACTGAAATCCAAAATGCCTTCAAAGAGAGAAAGGTCCTCTGAGAATCCTTCCAATAAAGCACTTTCTTTTGTAAAACAAAACAAATATCTGCTCTGGCTGAGACTTTTATGAAGAGCAATAACCAGTTTCTTCATCACTTGCCAGAGTTCAGCACTCATAGGCTTGATTCAGACCCCTAAACTTACCTGCCTGACTGCCTTACTTTAGAATAACAGAACAACAGAGTTGGAAAGTAGTCCAACCCCCTCTGCTCAAGCAGGAAATCCAATACTATTTCAGACAAATGGTTGTCCAGTCTCAATTCATGTGACGTCAATTTATATTGCTGTCCTTCTGGCTGCAGCAACCCTGGGCAACACCCAATAAATAGAACCGAAAACAGCAACAGCTCAAAATAATTAAAAACATGCACCACAACTGTCAATTTGCAATGAGCCAAATAAATCCCTTCCATCTTATAGGTCAGTGACAGATAGACAACATACAGTTAACCAACAAATCAAAATCCAACATCTGTGTTCACACATGCCAGGAAATAAATTTTGTGTGCCTTAACTTCTGGTTCATGTTTATCTTCTGAGAAAAAAATAATTGGGTAATTCAGTTATCTATACTAATTATCCAAGCCCAGCTTAACTTAGTTTATGGTGTTGTCTGTATCCAGCCATTTCTAAATTATAGTATCTACATTTTCTTTCTATGGACATGGTCCTAATATAGTAAATTACCAATTTGTGTGTGCCAAATGTGGCTTGATTCTTTGTGACTTAGTGATCCAATCATTGTGGTTGGAATATCATAGTTTATTGTCTTGGGCAAGGTAAGAACCCAACCAGTTGTTCGTTTATGTGATAACCAAAGACTTGACCAAACCAGGATTTAAGAAAGTTTGAACAAAGAACAGTTTCAGCTGCTTTAGTTTGCTATAAGTAAATGTAAAGGTTCCCCTCACAGATACGTGCTAGTCATTCCTGACTCTGGGGGTGGTGCTCATCTCCGTTTCAAAGCCAAAGAGCCAGCACTTTCCAAAGACGTCTTTATGGTCATGTGGCCAGCATGACTCAATGCCGAAGGCGCATGGAACTCTGTTACCTTCCCACCAAAGGTGGTCCCTATTTCTCTACTTGCATTTTTACATGCTTTTGAACTTCTAGGGTGGCAGAAGCTGGAACAAGTAATGGTAGCTCACTCCGTTATGCGGCGCTAGGGATTCGAACCGCCGAACTACCAACCTTTCTGATCGACAAGCTCAGTGTCTTAGCCACTGAGCCACTGCGTCTCTTTGCTTTACATTATTGTAATTCCAAGTATTGGACTAAGTCTTAAGTCCCCAATCATGACTACTAATGATTATAACCATGTGTTGGTCAAGCTGTTGTAAACTCTTTCAGTGGGGTGCTTATGTAGTAGCCATGCTTCTTTTTCTCAAAAATGAAATTCATCCAATTTGGTTCTGCTGTTTAGATTTTTAGGTTGTAGACATATTTCCTTTGCTGGGGAATAAATTGTGATACAATTATTGTGAATCCTTTCTTAGAGCATCACGATAGAGCAGATACTGAGGGAGTTAGACCAGGCAGTTACTGTCTATATGATATTTTTATTTGCTTTAACAACAAAGCTCACATTAAATGTAAATTATTCTCAGAGGGGAAGAGAAATGTCAACTGATTTGGTCTTACCCTTTCTGTATCCATGGTTTTATATCAAAAGCATAAATCTTTCTGAACACACCATGTTACACAGCTAATAAGTATTGTAGCAGCAGACAACGTTGCAAACTTTGAATCCCAAATTGGCACCTTGTTGAAAAGAAATACAATTCATCATGTCGTCCAACTTCAGAGACGAATTGGCTGAGTACCCGAGATCTTAAAACCTCACAGGCAAAAAATTGTGCTTTTCCTTCCCCCCTTGCACATTTGGTTTAGGCAAGTATCAACAGATCTGTCAGTCTTGATGAGCACAAGGAAGAATTGCATTATTAGAAGGCTTTTGGGTTTTTTTAATGAATACTTTGAAATTTTTCCCCATGGTCTCTAAGTAGATTTTGCTTGTTTGAATTCAAACTATGAGAGTGGCGGGGGGAGGGGGGACACAGGTCCACTCCAGTCTGTGTCAGAGAAGGAACACAGTCTCCAGATTTGCATTCTAAACAAAAGCCCCTTCTTATACAAATAAAAGTAGAATTATGGAGGAAGATTATGGAGGGGACAAGTATAATCTGGCGTGCATGAGCATAAGAACATGACAATAGTCCTACTGAATAGCAATAGCAGTTCGACTTATATACCGCTTCATAGGGCTTTCAGCCCCCTCTAAGCAGTTTACAGAGTCAGCATATTGCCCCCAACAATCCGGGTCCTCATTTTACCCACCTCGGAAGGATGGAAGGCTGAGTCAACCTTGAGCCGGTGAGATTTGAACCGCTGAACTGCAGTTAGCAGTCAGCTGAAGTGGCCTGCAGTACTGCACTCTAACCACTGCGCCACCTCAGCTCTCTCTGAATTAGATGAATGTTATGGCCCAGCAGGAGCCGTTGGAGCTGCAAACAGAGTCTGATAGCGAGGGACCCTATGAGTTGGCTCTGGAAAATGTGGAGGACCCTGGACAGGGTTCAGATTCCAAGCAGGAACTAGAGAGGCTGGTTTAGTTTAGTTTAGTTTAGTTTTATTGAACTTGTATGCCGCCCTATTCCCCGAGGGGACTCAGGGCGGCTAACAAACTAAATAGGGGAAAGGGGAAATACAAAAAACGAAAAGACAGACAAACAAATTAAAAACTCATCAACAGCCGCAACAATTCGAGTGGGGCTGGGAACTCATCAGCCTCAGGCCTGCCGGAACAGCCAGGTTTTAACGGCTTTGCGGAAAGCCCGAAGGGTGGCGCGGGTCCGGATCTCCACGGGGCCACCAGGAGGCGCCTGAGGCATGGAGCAGCAGTGAAAGCCAAAGGGAGTTTGTCCCTGACGCCAGGCCCTGAAGCAGTGGGGAGGAGCTAAGGGAGTTGGTCCTGGATGCCAGACAAAGACCGGCAGATAAGCGCCGACAGCAACTACGGAGATATAAAAGATAATTGGGGCCAGGTGGTTGTGATTAGGCTCTTCCTAAGAGAGTATATAAGAAAAGACTTTGGGAGGAGGCTTTTTGCAGGACACAACTTTTATACTAAAGCTGGAGAAGCTCTTGTGTGTATTTCTTATCTGTGGAAGTCTGGGTTGCTGCCAAAGTCTTGTCGGTGTGTTAATTACTGTGAATAAATTGTCTAGCGGTAATCTTGTGTCGTCATGACTCACCATATGGAAGGGGATCAGAACAGATGAAGATCCCATCTTAATCCAACTCTACGCTTCTCAATGACCTTGGGTGCTGATAGGTCAGAGTTGGAGAATGACCACCAGCTGGCCATTGTTCCCCTACACCTGGAGGGGGGACATTTGAGGGGGAAGGTGCTACATTAAGTCTCCAAGTTTGCTGGACCTTAATAGACCTATTTTACATGAATATACAGTATATCCATTTCCTTTCGTAGACATTCAAAGCCACACTTGTGGTAATTAATTCCATGATGCTCTGGGAAAAGACACGATTTCTTTTTCTGTTCTAAATCTGATTCGTATGAGCTTCAATAAAATTTGGGTGACCCCAGTCCCAATGTTTTGAGACAAGGAGAACATTTTCCCCTCACTACTTTCTCCATGCCATGTATGATTTTACACCTTCTGTCAGGCACGAAGAATTAGGAAAAGGTATTAAGTTCCAGTTAAGATGCCTAAGTATGGTTTTACTAAGTCTTTATAAAGGGGGGCTAATACTTCACATGATCTTAAGATGAATGAAAGTAAGATTCTACATTTAGGCAAGAAAGACAAAATGCACAGGTACAGTATAGGTGGTACCTTGCTCAACAGTAGTAACTGTGAGAGGGATCTTGGAGTCCTAGTGGACAACCATTTAAATATGAACCAGCAGTGTGCAGCAGCTGCCAAAAAAGCCAACACAGTTCTAGGCTGCATAAACAGAGGAATAGAATCAAGATCATGTGAAGTGTTAATACCACTTTATAATGCTTGGTAAGGCCACACTTGGAATACTGCATTCAGTTTTGGTCACCACGATGTAAAAAAGATGTGGAGACTCTAGAAAGAGTGCAGAGAAGAGCAACAAAGATGATTAGGGGACTGGAGGCTTAAACATAGGAAGAACGGTTGCAGGAACTAAGTATGTCTAGTTTAATGAAAAAAAGGACTAGGGGAGACATGATAGCAGTGTTCCAATATCTCAGGGGTTGCCACAAAGAAGTGGAAGTCAAACTATTCTCCAAAGCACCTGAGTGTAGAACAAGAAGCAATGGATGGAAACTAATCCAGGAGAGAAGCAATTTAGAACTGAGGAGAAATTTCCTGACAGTTAGAACAATTAATCAGTGAAACAGCTTGCCTCCAGAAGTAGTGAATGCTCCAACACTGGAAGTCTTTAAGAAGATGTTGGATAGCCATTTGTCTGAAGTGGTGTAGGGTTTCCTGCTTAGGCAGGGGGTTGGACTAGAAGACCTCCAAGGTCCCTTCCAACTCTGCTATTCTATTCTACCTTTTGTTTGAAAATGACAGGGTGTGGGCAGAATTGTAGAAATCTAATGAACTGAATGCTGGGTCAAGCTACAATATGGCCTTTAAACCAGTTTTTAGAAATGTTAGAATTCCAAAAGGCCACTTAGGCCACTGAGTGCATTTTCTATTGCTAGAGGGAAAAGCAAAGTTTTAGGAATTCCAGACAGCCTGTCATAGAATGCGACTAATAAAAGTAGATAAAGCTGAAGACATTAAGACTCTTTCAGTGCTATAATGATATTGTGTGACCGTTACATAAATCAAGATGCAGTTCAGCAAAATAGAATCCTCAACAAATTTTTCTTACATGCTGAAAGGGACAATAGGCAATTGTCATTCAGTACAGCGCAGCAGTCTTAAGAATGGCAAGATCAATTTAGGATTAATTTATCACCTGCCACTATACATTTTTTAAAAGTAAGCAAACAAGCACAGAGTTATCCTGACTCAGTTTTTACCTATTTTTAAAAGCAGCATTCTTTTATGATAAACCGAGAAACAAATTCAGTAGTGAATATTTTTTAAAAAATATCTAGCAATGCAACAGAATTTTAATGCAAAACTGAGCCAATTATGCTGTATTTGAATTGGTCACTCTCACGATGCTACCTGAAAATAAGGTCATTGTATTCTCCCATATCTGTATCTAGTGTGACATTTATTGTTGATTTCTCTATATGTTTACATCTAAATTCTTGTTTGAGTTTACATTTCTGCATGGTTTGAAATTAATTATCATTGGGGTTTGTTAGCCGCCCTGAGTCCCTCCGGGAATAGGGCGGCATACAAGTGTAATAAACCTTGAACCTTGAACCTCTCCTGCCTCTAGTGACTGCATGTCCCTGGTCTGAACGATATCAGGATCTTCTTTTGATGGAAATTCCAGATCGGGTGATAAATCCATTTTCAGATACTGAGGAAGATGGGGTAGTGGAGGAACAACTCATAAAGCTGCACAATGACATTGAGCTGAAGCCAAAGTTTAAGAAATAGTACCAAGAGTTTTGGTTACAGAAAGAAATTTCTGATCACTATCCTGCACTATGGACAGTGGTTAAGAAGTTCCTTGTTGCATTTCCAACATCATATTTGATGGAACGTGGCTTCAGTGTGGTCATCCAACTTCTCTCCAAGCAAAGAAATCGACTCCAGATTACTGAATGTGGTGATTTAAGACTCCTGCTAAGTGACTTAAAACCAGATATTAGGAAACTGGTATCCCTTCATCAAGCGCATCCATCACATTAAGAATTTACTGAACAGTGAAGTAGTTACTAAATTTTACTGAGTTTACTAAGTTACTAAGGTTCTTGATAAATGACTTTGAAAACCTGGTATCACTGCATCATGTTCAACAATTTTGTTGAATTAACATTAACTAAAAAGGTTTTTAAATTGGATTTTGAATAAATGTGCAATTAATTGTTACAGTTTTGAATTTCACTGTTACTATCTTCCTTCCGTTGTGCAAACAGCCCAGTCACATGACCCCCACAGCCCCGCCCACCAAGCCACACCCACAGAAGCGGTAGGGAAAAAAATTTGAATTCCACCACCGGGTGGGGGACACCGAGGATCAGTTTGTAGAACCAAGGGGGCGGTGGACTGAAAAAGTTTGGGAACCACTGTTCTAAACTGTTCTTTGAAGAACGGTTGCAGGAATTGGGTATGGCTAATCTAGAGAAAAGAAGAACTGGGAGGGTGGGACATGATAGCAGTATTCCAGTATTTGAGGAGCTGCCACAAAGAAGACGGGGTCAACTTATTTTCCAAAGCACCAGAAGGCAAGACAAGAAACAATGGACGGAAACTAATCAAGGAGAGAAGCCACCTGGAATTAAGGAGAAACTTCCTAACAGTGAGAACAATTAATCTTCCCTCAAGAAGTTGTAGGTGTGCCATCACTGGAAGTTTTTAAGAAAAGACAGGACAGCCATCTATCTGAAATGGTACAGAGTCTGCTTGAGCAGGGGGTTGGACTATAAGACCTCCAAGGTCCCTTCTAGCTCTATTCTGATTGATTGGTTGGTTAATTGATTGATTAAACAATGTACAGGTAGGTAGTCCTTAACTTATAACCACTGCTTAGCAACTGTTCAAAGGTACAAAAGTGGGACTTCTTAGAGTCCAAATTCGAAATTCTGACAGACATCCCACTCTGCTGTGCTCATGTGACTAAACTTTGCGCACTGGT
The DNA here is from genome assembly GCF_051295495.1 of Thamnophis sirtalis. NCBI lineage: Eukaryota > Metazoa > Chordata > Lepidosauria > Squamata > Natricidae > Thamnophis > Thamnophis sirtalis. The sequence continues at coordinate 14,639,925 of NW_028261388.1, forward strand.
CAACGCAATCACATTTACAGTCATTCGTAGCATCCTGTGGTCATGTGATCACATTTTACCTCAGTTTTGCTGAACCTCAGCACTTCTGGATTTTAGCAAAACCACATTCATAGCATACCATTGTTTTATTTAACAACAGCAGCATTGGTTTTAAAACTGTGAATTTGCCTAATGACCTTAGTGATTCACTTAATGACCACTATGAAAAAATGTCATACAATTGTCTCGGTTACATAACCAACCCATTTTATAACCTTCATGACTTGATGGGCAGACTCCATTATAGTCAGAATTCAAGGACTACCTCTAGTCAAGAAAAATGAGGGGCAGAAGGTAAAGACAGTGGCTTTTAGAAAACAGAATTAAGTGTGATGCAGACAATGGAATCAGTTAATACATTACATTTTATTGTTTAATTCTTGGGCATAGTGTTGGTGAATTCATGGATTTTAGCTTAGTTCTTTTACTGTGAAACAGATCTTGGGTGAGGTAAGAGAAGAAAAAAGTGATTTGATTCCACCTACTTTCTCCTCAGGATATTACCCATAGCCCTGGAAGATTTGTCATAGGGAAAATACTGTAGTTTTGGAAATACAAAAATAATTCTCCAACCCTTATCTAATACTTCTCATCCTCCTCTTCTCATTATTATTTCTTCTTGTAAAATGAGACACGTAAAAGAATCTACTGTTGCAGGGAAACTGGAAGCCTGGATATTAACACAATCAATGAACCATGAGTAGCTACACAGCGTAAAGCTACATACAGTGCCCAGCATGAGAATTATTCTGGAATACAACTCATCTATTTATCTTCAGTACTTACATCAGACTACTGACCTGTAAAATGTACATCTGAGTGGATTTCAAAGACCTAAGTTCAAATCTCTCCTAAGGGTCTAACAAAATATTAGAAGCAGCGGCAAATGGCTGTGATATCACTGCCCTGTAAAACCTCTGTGTGAGGCAGAGACATGGTGTAATGGAGGCATAAAGATTGGGAAGTATTTGTTAACAACAATGGAATGAAGATGTTAGTGACTGTTGAACATCAGGCAACATAATACTTTGAAATGTCATCACAAATGTTTTTGGGATTATCCCTATAGCAGTACCTCTGTACATGTGTGGTACATGCAACGGCCCCGGATCGTCAGCTGGCATTTTTAGTCCAAATATCAAGAATCGATTGTTTGCTTGTTTGTTTATGTGCTGCCCCTCTCTCTCACACACACATGTGTGTGTGTGTTTTAAAGTGTTTTTTAGAGTTTATTAATGTTCCCCAGGAGTTTCCTTCCCTTAGACTCATAACTGTCCCAAATAAAGCCAGCTACAAGCAGGCCAAGATAAGCCCACAAGGCTATGGCTAATAGTCCATAAAACAATAGAAAGTTACTCCAACAAGTAAGTCCACCAAATAAACTTAAATTTACCAGGCAAAACTGAAAATACATCCAGGAGAGCTCACTTGGCAAGAGAAGTTCAGAGTCTCCAAGGTGCAAAGTCAAGCTGGAAGCATGAACAACAACACATAAACCAAACACGTTGTTCCCAGCAATGCCTCCCTCGGCCCACCATGATAAATAGCTTTCCAGTGCAGCACATCAAGGCAGATCTCCTTTGCTCTTGCCTTTTCTCTCCCTGTGTGCTTTCAGGTCTACTATAGAATGCAAGGCAGATCTCCTTTGCTCTTGCCTTTTTTCTCCCTGTGTGCTTTCAGGTCTACTATAGAATGGTTTAGGTTTGGGTCTCATTTTATTTATATGCCGCCCTATTCCCTGCGGGACTCAAGGCGGCACACAAACCCAAGGAGGGAAAGGGAAACACAAAAACTACAAATACAAGGCATTTAAAAACAACCAACAGCCACACGAATCGAGAGGGGAAGGGAACTCATCAATGCAGAATGCAGTTCCTCCTCCTCTTCTTTACTGACCTGCAAACTGTTTCCACCCAAAACAGTTTCGGCCAGCCGTTCAGAGTCATTAATTAACCCGTGCCAGGGTTACACCCCCTTTTCCTGTCCCCTTTCCTTAATTTCCTATTTTATTTTCTCTCTTTTTTTTTGTGTATTTTATGCAATAAGAATAAAAAATGGAAAGAGGTAACTTCGAACAAGTGCTAAGCGACCAGTTATAAATTGAGGACTACCTGTAACTGAGAACACTGGTGGGAATAGATTACTACGAGCATTATGTTGCCTATTCCAAATGCTCAAGGGAAGCAGCTCTTCCATTTTTGCAAATCTATATTCGTAATGTGTTTGAGCAGATGCTATTGTATTGCTTTTTTTTTTTCTCCCACAGCAAGCATCTTCTGCGGATTTAATGATCAGGAACATCCTTCTGATGCATGCTGGAAGATATGGCTGCAGGGTGCAATCTACAGCAGACAGTGTATCAGATGAGGCAGAACTTCTTGTTAGGGGTGAGTATACTAATCACAGAAGACAAGATCAGCATAAACAATTGCGCAACCCAGTTGAAATATAGATATTGACGCTGATCTCAGGGCCGTAAGGTTGCTTTTAAAAAAAAAATAATTTTATTAAAAATTATGTTATACAAACAAAATTTGATACTGCTAACTAGATGCTAAAGAAATATACTTTTGAAAAATAATAATTAAAAAGCACAGAAAAAGGAAAGAAGGAAGAAAGGGAAGAAAGGAAAATAGAAGAAACTTCTTTCCCAGCAGCTATAATCAACACAATTTATCACAGTCTCTTAGAATACAACCATACCCTCCTTTTCATTTCATATCTCACCCCATTCTTGATAAGCCCAACTCTACAACCTCATCTTTCTATATTATATTCAATTAGAGTTCATTACGAGTTATCAGAAATAACAACATACCATATTTTTGGAGTATAAGATGCACCGGAATATAAGACGCACCAAGATTTTGAAGAGGTAAATTTAAAAAAAAAAGTTTTTGCACTCTGCAAACTTCCCAAACCCTCTGCACACCTCATTTTTTGTGTGAAAAATGGGGCATGCAGAGAGTTTGAGAGGCCTGCAAAGTGGTGGGTGGGCAAAAATGAGCAAAAAACAGCCAGGTTTTTGCCAATAAAAGGGTGGGGTCTGAGAGGGGGGCAAAACCAAACAAAAAATAAGCTGATTTTTGCTCAATTTTGCCCTCCCCAACACCCCACGAGCACTTTGCAGGCCTCCCAAACCCTCTGCAGTCCTGGAGTCTGAGGAAGGCTCTGAATGAGGGATCTGTGTCAGAGGAAGAGAAGGGGCCAGAGCCGTATGCCAGTTATCAGCTGCCTTCAGAGTCAGACATCAGTGAGGCAGGTGAACAGCTGGAGCCTGTTCCCAGTATGCGCATGCACAGAGTTGCCAGGTGAAGGGAACAGCTAAAGAACAAGGACTGACTTGGGAGTAAGGTCAGATGATGAATTGTCCCTCCCAGAGGAAATAAAAGAGGTGTGAAAGGGGAGTAGAGTTGTGAGAACAAATGGTCACTAAATGGACTGTTGTAAATTGAGGACTACTTATACTGCTAAAAATCTGCCTTCTGCCCTTTAAAAGACAGTTGTAGCTGAACTGACTAGCACTGTTTACGTGTACCTTCATAGCTTGCATAAGAATGAGGTACAGTTGATCCCTTTACATATAATTGAAAAATCAAAATTGTAGCTCAATTTTTGATACTGATTCAGAACAAATTTGCTGTTACTATTGGGATTCAGCCATGCCAACTATTATTTATTTGCACATCTTATCAGCTTCCTATGTTTTTCATTTGGCATGACATACACATGCAGTAATGTTTGTTGCCTAGTGTTACTTGATTTCCTTCCCTGTGGAATAAATAGAGCAAAAATCTATAATTCAGGATAACTCAGAACATAACATTCTTATCAGTTCATTATAAGAATGTAGGACTCCTTTATTACTCTAGTAAAAACTTGATACACTAAATCAATACCCATTTCATAGTCAGCTTCTCCAGAATGCTTAAATTTGACAATTTCCTTGCCTTTTTATTCTGTATTTCAACAAAACCTTTGGCAACTCCATTTTACACTGAAACTCTTTATAATCTCTAGTATGTGTTATGCAGCCCTACAATTTTTTTTCTAAAAGATAAATGCATAGCTGGATCAAATCCCCAAACCTGTAATTTGCACACAACAAGTGTTTTATTTAAACGAATGACACTCCTTTCCAACTGCAAATTGAATATGTGTGGGGCAGTTTAGAATTATAGACTTTTATTTCTGGAACCTATTCATAGCCTAATGCTTTTGTAACAAATTATCAGATAATTCCCTTCATTTTGTTCTCCTTTAATTCTCCATTTCTAGATAAAGTTGCTTCTATCTCTTCTCTCCTCTTCTCTTCTCTTCTCTTCTCTTCTCTTCTCTTCTCTTCTCTTCTCCTCCCTTCCCTTCCCTTCTCTCCAAGTCCATTTACATGATAACTTCTTTCTTCTTCAAACAAACTTACTGTCTGAAGCTTGACTGGTGTCTCTATATGGGGTTTAGATTGCATTCTCCATAACTCTGCTTGGGACCATCTACTATGTTTGAGATTACAAACCACACCCAAAGTGCAAACCACAGAGAATTAGCTGTTTTCCCAGAAATTCCACTGGTAGATTATAAAAAAGTGTTTGTCAGAGAGTCCGTACTCTTTTTAAATACTAATAATAATCATAGTCCACCAGAGTCAGCTGAGGAAGAAAAAGAGACATTGGAAAAATACTTGAAGGACTATGAAGAAGATGCACTGAAGCAGTGATGGGGTTAAAAAATGTTAATACTGGTTCTGTGGGCATGGCTTGGTGGGCGTGGCAGGGGAAGGATACTGTAAAATCTCCATCCCTTCCCCACTCCAGTGGAAGGATACTGCAAAATCCCCATTTCCTCCCGATCAGCTGGGACTCTGGAGGCAGAGAATAGATGGGGGCAGGGGCAGTCAGAGGTGGTATTTACCGGTTCTCCGAACTACTCAAAATGTCAACTATCGGTTCTCCAGAACTGATCAGAACCTGCTGAATACCAACTCTGCACTGAGGCTTGTACACCACGAAGGCTTCCTGAGAGATCAAACTGGATTACCAGAAAGGCCAAATAAAGCATAGAAAAGAGACATGGCAAGGCAAAATACTATATGGCAAAACAAATAGCAACAAGAACTGCCAATAGCTAGGAACAAGAAAAATGAAGAGACAGAGGGGCTCATTCTGGCTATACAAGACCAAGCCTTAATAACAAAGCCAGAATGGAGAAGACAGCAACAAATAGCAAGTGCCATCTGTACAAAAAAGCTGAAGAAACGGCAGACCACTTAGTAAGCTGCTACAAGAGCAGAAAGATCTTGCGTAGAGCCATGGTAGTGCAGTGGTTGGAATGCAATATTGCAAGCTGATTCTGCATTCCCTCTGCCAGCAGTTCGATCCTGACTGGCTCCAGGTTGACTCAGACTTCCCTCCTTCCAAGGTTGGTAAAATGAGGGCCCAGATTGTTTGGGGGGGAGGGAAACATGCTGACTGTGTAAATCACCTAGTGGGGGCTGTAAACGATTATGAAGCAGCATATAAGTCTAAGTGCTATTGCTATTGACTATAAACAACAGCATGACAAAGTAGTCACAATGGTGAAATGAAAGATCTGTAAGAAATAGCAGTAGCATTTAGACTTATATGCCGCTTCACAGTACTCCACAGCCCTCTCTAAGCAGTTTACAGAGTCAGTATGTTGCCGCCAACAATCTGGGTGTTCATTTTACCAACCTTGGAAAGATGGAAGGCTGAGTCAAGTCATGATTGAACTCTTGGCAGTGGGCAGAGTCAGCTTGCAGTACTGCATTCTAACCACTGCGCCACCACACAGTGGGACCACAAGATATTCCAAGTAATAGAAAATAAAGAGGCGAAAATGTCCTGAGATTTAGAATTCAAACAGACAAGCACCTGTCACTTAACACACCAATGATTGCTGATAAGAAAGACAATAAAGTTTAGATGGCAGACTTTGCAGAATGTGGAGAGAGCAGAAGAGAAAGAATTGGAGAAAATGCAAAGAGCTCCATATAGAAGTAGAACAACTCTGACAAAATTAAGCAAAGATAGCAACAATGGTAATAGTGCCTTGGATGCCATCGCCAAACATCTGGAGCACCACATGAACACTATTGGCATTGACAAAGTCACCATCAGTCAATTGCAAAAGGCACCATCCAACAACAGCATCCGCCTATCCCCAGGGGCTTGGGAAGAACTATAGGCGGATAAAAATGCCAAATCCAGGCTAAACGTCTGGATGACTACGTGACCAACAGAGATTATAAAAGCCGGTCTAACTTAGGAAATGCCCTGTGGTTTGTTCCCTTCATCCTCTTCGTGCAAACTACACATTCCCTGTGTAAAACTGGATTTGTACGGGGGACCTTCCATATTGATTTTACTCTTGCCCAAAGAAAAGCTTCCTATTTTCAGCTTCCAGTCCCCTGCAATCACTAGTTAATAAAGGACACTTTGACTTAGGTGATGTTTTTTAAATCTTTCTTTCCGGTTTTGATTAGAGGAGAGCTGTGATTCTTCTATAGATTTCTGACATGCTAGATGTCTACACGCTTTAGACAAATTGAGGATTATCAGCGCTTATCTCTTTTTATAGCCTTAGCAGGCATGATTCGCTGTCCTCTAAGAGTGACCTGACAGGGATAAGACTTAATCTTCTTGAGAATGAATTAGACCCTGCAGCTGAGAAAAGTAGGCGTCATTTTGGAACTTTTCTTCCATATCTACGACTTTCTATAACATTTTGCCTGAGAAAGAGCTTTGGAGAACTCCAAAGCTTGCAACATGCTGGTTCTTAATCATTGGATAGTTTCTTCATACTAATAACTGCACTGCGCTAGCCTTGTATCAGTGGTAGGATTCAAATAATTTAACCGGTTCTCTGCCCTAATGACCAGCAGGGTAGGTGGGGCTTAGTGGTCATGTTACTGGGTGGGCATGGCCAACTCAACATCACTCACGTTGATGGGCGCTTCACCTTAGCTGTTACAATGTAATAAGGGTTCACCAGAGAGGCAGTTTCTGTAAACAGGGCAATAAAGATTAGGCTAGAAACAATACCAGAATGTTTCCTTCCTGCCTTCCTTACTGGATTAGCCCTGTAAAGTGGAAAAAAACAAAATGAGATTTCTTCCAACAACCGGTTCTCCGAACTGCTTAGAAAGTTACCAACCGGTTCTCCCAAATAGGTGCGAACTGGCTGAATCCTACCACTGCCTTGTATTAAATTCAGCATTGTGTTTGCTAATTTTCTGGAGGAAAAGTGGATTTCCACAGGCATTTGACAGAGTAGAAAACAGGACTCAGAGGACTTAACAGACCTTCCTTTCAAATTCTGCAGGACTGTACTTTTGTCTTAAAGGAGCTCTTTTAAAAGATGTGCAGGACAATAGTCAGGAATTTGGTGCCTCGTCATTTAGCGTGGGCAGGGATCAGAAATCATTTCATTTCATCTCTGTATCCAGCTTTCTATGTGGATACAGGTCAAGAACCAATGAAAATGTTTCTCCATAGGTATTTCCTTGTTTCCTCAAAACTCACCGCAAGATGTTGCTCTATGACCCCTTCTTCACAAATGTGTGAATTGCAAGGGTACCGTGTTGTACATTTTCTTTTGTCCGTACTCTCCAACATTTCACAGGTGAAAATGGTATCCTGTTGGGCCTGTGTGGGTAAGGTTGAAGAGCAGAATTTACAGTAGCTACCTGTTGTCTAGAAGATAACAGACAGTTAACTCAATAACCAACCTTACCTAGCACAAAGGTGTGTGGTACCGACCTTGCAACTTCATTATGCTGTGATCTGAATGCACATACCTTTGTGTTAGGAAAGGTTGGTTATTGGGTTAACTGTCTGTTATCTTCTATCATATATGTTATTGAATCTACCTTTATGCTCCAGAGACCAGTGCTCAACTTGACTGTAGGTAACTTCGTGGACATTTCCATGGCTTGATCTTGGCAGTGGTATAGAAGTGCTTTCACATTGCCGTAATTGCAGGGATATTTTTTTTTCCCGTGCTCCTTTATTTCTACAAATAAAAGCTCTGCTTCTGCCTGCTGACAGTCATCGGTCTTCTTTCATCATTGAATGGGTTTGTTCCTGAATCTTCAGTTTGGGGACAACAGGCATTCATTCCAGTTATATATGGAAGCTCCTAAGGTCCAGCTACTTCCTTGAAATTATTCTTTTTTTTTTCTCTCAAATGCTTCATAGCTTGAGGACTCTTCCTGATCTAAGATTCTCACACATGCTGGAAAGGCTGAACAGAAGCTGAAAAGTATTACAATTTTAGAAGGAATTCAAAACATATTTATTTTCCCAGGCTTTCAAAATTCTATTGCTTTTACTGTTGTTGTTTTTAATGGACGTTTGTGCGGTGCTTTGTAAGTAAGCTTAATGAAGGGAGCAAGTGACAAACAAACCATCCTTTGCAAACCACAATGGCTGGATGCAGGAGGCGAGACAATAAGCCATACCCTAGCCAGCTACATTACGGTTTGGTGCAATTCGTGAAACGAACAGCAGGATGAAAATCAAAATTCATAGAATGTGACTCAAGAATAGATTGCTTTATATCAGTATTCTATAATCGTTCCTATTTAACATGAAATCTTGTTGATGGACCATCGGGGCTTTTTCAGCAAGTTTGAAGAATTGGACAAACAACCAAAGTTCATTAAAAAAAAATATTTTCAATCAGACAGTTCCTGGTAACATATTCATGATAGTGGCTGTGAGCACGCACACTGCACGCACGCACACACACACACACACACACACTCACACACACACTCACACACAGAGAGGGAGGGAGGGGGGAGAAAGAGAGAGAGAGAGAAATGCACCATCTTCCTTTTCAAGATACAGGGCATATTTATTAGAAAGAAAATTGTGCTTTCAGTACAAAGATTAATGCAAGGCTGCACCAAAAGCTAGCCAGAGCCCCTTTCAATTCTTACCTGTACATCCGTTGAATTTAAAGATCAAAAATGTAACTGAAAGCTGAGATTTTTTTTAAAGGGTTAAAATTCTCTCCTGTTGAGAGAAATAATGAGGCCCCGAGCACCACTCTCTGCCCAAAGTCTTTTGAAATGAATAAGAACAGCCATCAAGTTCCACTGTCTACAGATTACAAATGTAATAAATAAATTCACGCACTTTGTATCTTAAACAAATGAAGAAAATATACTGCAGACCAACTGGGCGTTGGCTAATTAAAAAAAAATACCTGTATATATTAGTCAATTACGTTTTGGAGTTTTAGAATCTCATATGCTCGTAATCTGAAACATCTAATGTGAAGAACATCAGGACTCTTGTCTGTTTGTTAGTCAGCCTGATAATTCTCCCCAAAAAAATCCATCCAGAAGAAAATCCCACATGCATCCCTAGAAGGGAATGAGAGGGGCAGATATGGTAATCTTCTGCATTTCCAGTCATTCCCCAGTCACAAGACCTAGAGCAGGAGTGTCAAACTCAAGGCCCGGGGGCCGGAGCCATCCTGCAGGGTACTTAGATCTGGCCCATGGGGCCACCCTGGAAACAGAGAAGGACCACCCCAACGTGCTTCTCCCAACAAAAACAGGCTCCCAAGCTCCGTTTTCAGCTGCCACAGCCTCCTGCAACTCTCTGCCAGTGAAAATGGAGCTCAGGAGGGCCACATGTTTCAGAGAACTGCGGGAAGCAATGGCAGCAGAAAATGGAGCTTGGGAGCTCATTTTCACTGGCAGAGCACTTGGGCTGCCACAGGTGTCCCTGACATGAGTGGCATCGAGCTGACATGAGTGGCATCAAGCTGGCCATGTCCATCCTCCCCGGCCGCCCGAGGTCAACCACAACCCTGATGCAGCCCTCAATGAAGTCGAGTTTGACATGCCTGACTTAAACTGTAACTACTTATAAAGGACTAAAAGGAATTTAAAAACTATGATTTGCATGTTATCTTACTGGCAGAGCCTTTTGAGATAAAGCAAGTCACAAAACAGATACCACATCAGCTAGTGGAAATCTATCTTATTGTAGGGTGTAATAACAGAATCTTAAAAACTGGCAGGAAACTCACCTGTTAGTCTAAAGAATCAAGAATCAAGGCGAAATAAATCGTGAGGGTTTTTTCCTTACTCCACCTATATATCTGGGCAAAGTTTCATCCTTTCTTCAAGGCCATCTGCATACTCAACTGTACAGGTAGTACTCGTTCAGTGACTGCAATGGGTTCCAATGAAATGGACACTGGTTACTGGTGAAATAGGTGACAACACAAAACCAATGACTTTCCTACTTGTGTCTGACATAAGAACAAAAGTACAAAAAAGGAGAATGATACTGTGGCATCAACATGTGTTGTAATTTCATCACATTTGCAGCTACCCCAGATCTCTAAGTCTTGTTCTCAAAAGATATATAAAAAGTACCATTAAATAGGAGTTAATATTGCTGTTATATTTTCCCAATATTTTAAGTCAGTTCTTTATCTTTAAAAACATACTCACTATGTAGTAGTGAAAAAAAGCATCAGCCGTATTTTTGCATCTTTACTTTATGGAAATTAGTAGAGGTAACTTCTTAATAGTTGTACAATAATGATTAATAGTAATTTCTAGACTAATAATGGCAATTCTGAGCTAATAATGTTCTGCAGACTATGTTAGCCTATCTTATTTATTTCACTTGCATTCAACTTTGCTTCCAAAGTGTAAGTGTGTGTTCATTTTTTTTTTTTTTTTTTTTTTTTTTGCTATCTCTCCACTTTATTTCCACCACCTGCTAGGTTGAATCATGTTGAAAGATGCTGGCTCAAAAATATCCAATGATTTTCCTAACTGAGAAAGGATTTGAATATGAATATTTTTCCTGGCCCATCCCTGGCACCATAATCATGACATAGTCCCTTAAAATATCTGTAAGGTTGCTAGTGACCAAATTATGCTAGTCAATCTGGATAGATTAGCAGACCAGATGACTGCATACTTCCAAGTATATGTGCAGTGCAATAATGGTGAATTAAAATCAGTGCATTCAACCTATCTACTTATCGACCTTCTTTCCTTTTTCTCCTTCTTTTCTTCTTTGTTTCTTTCCTTCCAGGTCCACCTGGCCCTCCTGGGGTTGTCATTGTTGAAGAAATCACAGAGGTCACTGCAACTCTTTCATGGACTCCTGGAGTGGACAATCACAGTCCTATCACTTCTTACAACTTGCAAGCGCGAAGTCCATTTTCACTTGGCTGGCAGACTGTGAAAACAGGCAATATATTATTATTATTATTGTTGTTGTTGTTGTTGTACAATTGTATCACAGCGGCCAGTTGTTTCGCCGGATTTGGCATTGGTTACTAGTCGGGCCCCACCCAGGGGCCTAGGACGTCGTAACGTATTTTCGTAATATGCGTGCAGATCCAAGCAGTGCGGCTTTTTGCATTTGACTGATGGTGATTTTGTCAATTTTTAACTGTTTTAAATGTAATTCCAGTGCTTTTGGAATAGCACCCAGTGTGCCAATTACCACTGGAATTACCACTGCTGGTTTGTGCCATAGTCGTTGAATTTCGATTTTTAAGTCCTGATATCTTGCGATTTTTTCATGTTCCTTCTCGGCGACCCTGCTATCACCTGGTATTGCGATGTCTATGATTGTGACCTTATTTTTCTCAACCAGTGTGATGTCTGGTGTATTATGCGCCAGTATTTTGTCGGTTTGTATACGGAAATCCCACAAGATCTTGACCATCTGATTTTCGGTGACTTTTTCAGGCTGATGTTCCCACCAGTTTGTTGCTGTTTTAATATTATAATTTTTGCACAAATTCCAATGGATCATTTGTGCTACTGAATTGTGCCGCAATTTATAATCAGTCTGCGCGATTTTTTTACAGCAGCTGAGTATGTGATCAACAGTTTCATCAGCTTCTTTGCAAAGTCTGCATTTGGCATCATCAGAGGATTTTTCGATTTTGGCCTTAATGGCATTTGTGCGGATAGCTTGTTCTTGTGCAGCCAGGATTAGTGACTCTGTTTCTTTCTTTAATGTACCTGTTTTTAACCATAACCAAGTTTGTTCACTGTCCACTTTATCTTTTATTTTTTCCAGAAATTGACCATGCAGTGCTTTGTTCTGCCAACTCTCCATTCTTGATTTTATCACATCTTTTCTGTATTCTTGTTTTGTCTGTTGGGCCTTCAGTAGATTTTTGTTCTTTACTTCGATTAATAGATGTTCTTGAGTGTCTTTTAAATAATCAGCCAGTGCATGTTTTTCTTCTTCAACTGTTTGCTTCACTTGTAATAATCCTCTGCCACCTGATTTTCGGGGCAGATATAGTCTATCAGTATCACCACGTGGATGTAAACTGTAGTGCATTGTCATTAGTTTCCTGGTTTTTCGATCCAAAAGGTCCAAATCAGCTTGTGTCCAGTTAACTATGCCAGCTGTGTATCTTATAACTGGTATTGCCCAGGTATTTATGGCCTTGATTGTATTTCCACCATTCAATTTAGATTTCAAAATTTTCCTAACTCTGTTGGTGTACTCTCGCCTGACAATAGTTTTTACTTCTCCATGCTTGATGTTATCCAACTGCAGAATGCCTAAGTATTTGTAGGCTTCATTTTCTTTGCATTTAATTAGTTGGCCATTGGGCATTTCAATTCCCTCAGATGCAGTGATTTTGCCCCTTTTTATGGATACAGTGGCGCATTTTTCCATGCCAAACTGCATTGAAATATCGGTGCTGAATACTCGGACTGTATTTGTCAATGATTGGATTTCTATTTCTGACTTTCCATAGAGTTTCAAATCATCCATATATAGTAAATGCGAAATTTTTTCAGCTTTTTTGGCTGTTTGGTAGCCTAATTTCATTTTTTTTAAGATTACTGATAGTGGGATCATTGCGATGATGAAGAGAAGAGGTGAAAGTGAATCACCCTGGAAAATTCCTCACTTGATATTAACCATTCCGTAGCTCTCATTCCCTACTGCCAACTCAGTTCTCCATTGTTTCATTGCCTTTTCAGTAAAGGATGTAATATTTTTGCTAATGCCAGTTGTTTCTAAGCATTTTATGATCCAACTATGTGGCAGTGAGTCAAATGCCTTTTTGTAATCAATCCAGACCATATTCAAGTTCGTTTTTCTGTTCTTACAATTTTCTAATATCATTTTATCAATTAGAAGCTGATCTTTTGTGCCCCTGCTCCTTCTTTTGTTGCCTTTTTGCTCTACTGGCAAGATGCTGTTTGTTTCCAAATAATCCATCATGTTATCTGCAATAATGCCTGTGAGTAATTTGAAGGTTGTTGGTAAGCATGTTATTGGTCTATAGTTTTCAGGTGTTGTTCCTTTAGTTGGATCTTTCTGAATCAAGTATGTTTTTCCAGTTGTCAACCATTCATCAATTTGGCCCTTTTGTAAAATTTCATTCAGTTGCCTGGCCAATATTGCATGTAAGCTGGTCAGATATTTGAGCCAGAAACCATGTAATTGGTCCTTTCCAGGTGATGTCCAATTCTTTACCTTTTTAACTCGATTTTTGATCATCTCAGTTGTTATTTCTAATACTTGCATTTGTTTGTTGCCAATGCTTTTCTCAAAGTCATGTATCCACTTTGCTTCCTTGTTGTAGTCCTTTGCATTTTCCCACAATTCTTTCCAGAATTCAACTGTGGCCTGCTTTTCTGGTTTTTCACTTTTGGTGTCACCATTCACATTAAGACTTTGATAAAAACGCCGTTGGTCTGATCGAAATTGCTGATTTTGTTTATATTGGATGATTCGTGCCTCATATCTTTCAATTTTTCTAGCTGTTGCTGTTATCTGCTGTTTTACAATCTCTACAGCTTCATTGATGTTTCTTGTATCCAATCTATATCTTCTGATTAGCTGATCTATGATTTTGTTGTTTTTAAGCCGTTGCTCATGCATGTTCTTTAAGTTACTAGCATCTGCCCTTAATTTTTTGATTTTTTGTTCTAGACGGATTTTCCACTTTGGCTTTGATGCTTTTTCTGTTGTGTGACTAGGTACTTTAATTTTAATGCCTAGTTCATTAGTGACTATTACAGCTGCGCTGTACATTAACTGGTTTGTTTCCAAGATGGATCCCGGTTCAATTGTTGAAAACACTGCATTAACCATTTTCATGATAGGGGCCAAAATTTTCTTAGGCACAGTTTTTAGTGATGGTAAACGTTGCCTTTCCTCATTAAGCAGAAAATGCTCCATGATCTTATCCTTCAATTCTTTTTGTTTTTGAGTTAGTTCATCAGTTGGTTCAGTGATAACTGGTTCTAGTGGTGGTGGTGTTATTTCCTCCCCGAGAGCTTCTTCTGGGAGTTCTACTATAGTGTCTTTAGTTGTGTCTTGAATATCAGTTATTTCCGCTTGTGATATTGTTTTTTGGGTTTTGCAATTTGCCTGAATTTCCTCATGTTCAACTTCACTAAACACTTTATTCCGTATAATAAATCGCCTTTGATCTGCTAGTCGTTGTTCACTAACATTTGAATCTGGATATTGTTGTTTCCATAATTCATACATTCGGTTTAAATAGCCTCTTTTTTCTGGCTCTGAGTTGTAGTAACAGGCCATTATGGCACGGTTTTCATCTGCACTATATTTTTGTCGTTTTGTTGGCTGGTCCACTTGTAGCCCACTTGTCGACGGATGTCCAGGGACCCCAACATCCGCTGCGGCCCTTGTTAACCCGCGCGACGACCGATGCGGTATGGAATTCTTATTCGGTTTTTTCACCATATTGTATGGGTTGGCGGGGTTTTTTTTTACGGGACCAGATGCCAACCTGATCCCAACCTTCCTCCTTTCTCATCCGGGCTTGGGACCGGCAACGGCGGAGTTGTTGTTGTTGTTGTTATTATTATTATTATTATTATTATTATTATTATTATTATTTAACATCAATCAAGCAGGTTCATTAGATTCATTAATTGCTTCAGCAGACAGCTCCTAATATGAAAAAACAAAACAGGAACTTTCTTTTTTTCTAATGTATTTTCCAGTTCACACCCGTGTTTGGGAATTTAGCAAGATGTGGTTTTTCTCCCTTATTATTTTGTCTTCGTTTCTGACCATTTTCTGCTGTGAGAAAATCTACATTTTCTTTTGTGAGAATCTACATTGAAACGAACTACAGCAATCCAAAGCTGGCATAGTTCTTTTATCCAGAATCTATAAACAACATCACATGGACACAGAAGTGTTTGCTGTCTGGGCTTCCATATTTTTTTCTTGCAAAATGTGCCTATAATGTATATAGAGCGCAAAGAGCCATTCAGAGACCAGCCCTCACTAACCTGAACCAATCAGAAACCAATTTGGCTAAAGGCCAATGAGGACCTAGTTACAAAGATAGAGTCCAGTTGGTCCCTGCTTAATTGCCTGTGGTCTAAAAAGCATATCACCTTCCTTCTGAAGGTGCCAGCCATAAGTTGCAATCAAAACATCAGGAAATCTGTTTTCTAGATCACAGTCGCTAAATTGTGAAGTCACCTAATAACTACTGGCCATGATAGCCTACATCAATATACTGTTTCTTTTTTCTGTATCACTTGAGTTGAAGTTTCAATGCTGGAAGACCACTGAGTCTTCCACAGTTGGTTATCTCTCTTCTACTGGATCCTTTTAGTTCTTTTTTTCTTTTCAGGAGAAATATTCAAAAGTCAAGTCTAAGGTTTCCTTATAAGGTTGATAAGAGTGTATATAGAATACATACATACATATATATGTCTATGTGTCTATATATTCCAGCATAATTCTAGAACACCTTGAGCAATTTCAACCAAACTTGGTACACAGATGACTTAGTCTCTGGGGGAAAAAACACTGCAGGGATAAGGCACCCCTAACACCCCTTAGGATGTGTGTTCAGTTAAGATACAGCCTGTTGTGACTTAAAATGGATTCTACTGTATTGCGCAGTGGAATTGCCATGATAGCAGATTCACAGTACTCCACAAGAGGGCTCCGTCTGTTAAGGGGGAAAATCCAACATTAGAAATTACATTTATTCCGAACATTCCCCCCCTATAAATAAATACCTGAGCAACGCTGGGTTATCAACTAGTTTGAGAATAAAACAAAGTGGAGGTAGTATTCAGAGATTCTTGTCTGATACTATGCCATCAAATACATCCACGTATCTTTAAAGCATCAAAGAAAAAAAGGAGAGAAGCTACAAGAAAACTCTGCCCCTTATTTTATATTTAATCTGTATGAAATAACATATAACAACAATAAAGAATAGTATTTACATATTTATTTGAGTATAGTTAAATTGAAAAACCTGCATTGCAGCATTTGAAGAAATTTTGAATCTGGATATTTTATCATGAATCTGAAAAAGCAAATTGGCAAAAGTCAAATTCTTAATTGTGCCATTAACTCTGGGTGGTGTCCTCCGGCTTGAGTTTAGTGATTAGAGAGAAATTCAAGGTAGCATGCTTTAATCCTTTGTTCTTTGCAGTTCCTGAACACATAGGGGGTGACCTGGAATCTGCAACAGCAATTGAACTGAACCCATGGGTAGAGTATGAATTTAGAGTTGTAGCAACCAACAAAATTGGAACAGGAGATCCAAGCACACCATCTAAAGTGATCCGAACCAAAGAAGCAGGTAAGACAATCTTCTAGATATAACAATTTTGAAATGATTGAGAATTTGTAAGTAGCCTAAAGTGTAACACACCACTATGATGCAAGCAGGGGTGGGCTGCTCCAGGGTCCGGGCAATCCTCTAGCAAAGATTCTGCGCAGTTCGGAAAACCCCCAAATCCCACTCCTGTCAGGCCTCCCCCACTCTGCCCTGCCCCTCCCAGGAGTCCCCACACGTTTTGGATGCCAGGTAACTGCAGCGCCCACACAGAGGCTCAGGGAGGGCAAAAAATGGGCTTCCTGGAAGCTCTGGAAAGCTGGAAATGGGCCTGTTTCCAGCCTCCGGGAAGCCTCTGGAGCTTGAGGAGGCCATTTTCAACCTCCTGGAGACTCTAGAAAAGCCTCCACTGCCTGGGAAAGGCAAAAAACAGGCCTCCCTGAAGTTCTGAAAGGCTGGAAGTGGGCCTGTTTCCAGCCTCCAGAGAGCCTCCAGAGACTGGGGAGGTTGAAAACAACCCCCGCACAATGGGGCAGGAGGCTGATTAGGCCATGGCCACTATGGCCATGCCCACCGTTCTCTGCCGTAGCTGGGCAGAGAACCCGTTGCTAAAATTTTTGAAGCCAACCCCTGGATGCAAGATTTCATGGAAACTTCAGATAGAGGATCAAATATTGGCTGTGGATTTTTGTAGAATCTTAGAGAACAATGACCATCCTTACACTGGCATTTGGATGTACCGTAACCCTCTTTTTCATTCATTGAATCTCTGATTTCTTGCTTTTCTATGATTTTAAACAGCCTCCACTTTTGTGTCTGAAGCAGGCAGGAAACATCTTTTCCACTTGGATTACCAGTTGAAACACTCTATGGTTTTTATTTATCTTCATTCTTCATTTCATTTATCTTCATTATGAGCCACAGTGGCACAGTGGTTAGAATGCAGTACTGCAGGCTACTCCTGCTGCCCACCAACTGCCTGCAATTTGGTAGTTCAAATCTCACCAGGCTCAAGGTTGACTCAGCCTTCCATCCTTCCGAGGTGGGTAAAAGGAGGACCTGGATTGTTGGGGACAATAGGCTGACTCTGTAAACCGCTTAGAGAGGGCTGTAAAGCACTGTGGAGTGGTATATAAGTCTAAGTGCTGTTGCTATTCCTATGGAATCATATATTTTTATGTTTCTATTTAGGCTTATGAAGTCTAAGCTTTGTTCAGTCCAAAGATCCAAATTAAATCATGTTCAGCAAATGAAACCATGAGGTTTTTGGTCTAGAGACAAAATGCTTTTATTCCTGGTATTAGATATATATTTTCCTAACATTCAATTTGAATCTGTCTTCCTATATCTTAAGTCCATTATTCCATGTCCTGGAATGATAGAGAAACAAACTTAACCTTATCCTGCCTGATGTCCTTTCAAGTAGTATCATACCTAATCATCTCTTCTGGTTCCTTTAATCTCTCATCATGGGACTTATTTTCTGTTCCCTTGTTCGCCCTTATGGTCCTTGTCTGAATGTATTTGTCTGAATGCTTCTTTAAATGCTTTGCTGTGAAATAAGCACATTAATCTAGGTGGAATGGATCATTGTCCAGATGGGCTTGAAACGCATTATGGAACTCTTCCAAAAGTTGATTGTGACATTAGTGACCCCTCAGTAATATTGTGTTACTTTAGTTGGGGGTTTTTTTATGCCTTATTTTCCTCCTAGTCAGGTTGGCCACCTGGCAAATTAAAATGCAATATTATCCTGGCTCTCTTGTTTATTACTGTGACTTATTAACAAGATTTTAATCACCAACGGCTGGTTTTCATGGTATGCCTGCCACATAAAAACAACACAAAAGGTCTTCTTGTGTGTAGATGTTTCCTGGTCTTAAAAAAATGCTCCAACCTGTTGTATTCTTCACAGCCACATTGTTCAAAAATAGCACATTATTTTCATTGCTGGTCCATTCAATTCATAGTTTTACTCTTTATCAAGAGCCACGGTAGCACAGTGGTTAGAGTACAGTACTGCGGGCTACTTCTGCTGACTGCCGGCTACCTGCAATTTGGCAGTTCAAATCTCACCAGGCTCAAGGTTGACTCAGCCTTCCATCCTTCCGAGATGGGTAAAATGAGGACCCAGATTGTTGGGAGCAATAGGCTGACTCTGTAAACTGCTAAGAGAGGGCTGTAAAGTGATATAATGTGGTATATAAGTCTAAGTGCTATTGCTATGTTGCTTTTGTAATTTGGACTCAGAATCTTTATAGAGGTTTAGAAACATACATACAGTGTATGTATACTGGTTGGATCAATATTTTTATGGAAATGTCTGTAGAATCTGCTCCAAGTGTTCATCAGGACAGAGAAGGAAAGGATTTCATGTCTCTTCTCAAACCTGTCCAACCTATTGTAATCTCATTCTGTTATTTTGGGTGTTGGGTAGACTGCAATTCTGGGTCACCTGCATATTTGACACAATGCGTAAATCATATAAAAGCCTGGAATGATTCTACTCTCCCACTATGATGTGTGGTGTCTTTCTTTTTCTGAATAGAAAGCATAGAAAAGGCTGCACATATTCTTTTTTTAAAAAGTTTTTTTTATTTTTTTTATTGTTTTTACAAATATATCAATGCATGAACAGTGTGGCATCTGGGTGTCATACATTCAAATACAAATAAAACTAATAAAATTAATCCTAGTTATTACATTCAAGCAACTTATATATTTCTAACAGTAATACGTATTTGTATTAAGTTGCAGTCGGTTATTATTCAATTGTTCCATGTTTTCTCTTGTTATTGCTCTTATTTTATCATAGAAAAATGTATACAGTTCTGACCCCCCTCGTCCCACACCAACACACGAGCCAAAAATAAGTTACGGCATTTAATTAACAGACAGACAGATCCTTGGCAGCAAACCAGCACAGACAAGCTTGGCAGCAATCCAGCACAGATAAGCCATGGCAGCAATCTAGGCTGCCAAGCTCACAATAATGTTCTCCAACATTCGCTCCTGCGTTGACTTCTGTAAGAGGAGCGTGTGCACAAGCAGTCCTTTTATAGTCTGGAGAGGAGCCTAATGACCACCAGCTGAGTGCAATTACCTCCTGTAACTGCGCAACTTTTCCTGACGCCTATTAGCTCTTCGGTGCTGGGCATCCAGGAACAACTCACTGTTGGTGTCCAGATCACTTTCCCTTGTCTCCTCCCACTGGTCCAAGGCTCAGGTGCCTCCTGGTGGCCAACCAGCCTCTCTGTGCCCTGCTCGGAGTCAGAACCCTGTCCAGGGTCCTCCACATCCTCCAGAGCCGACTCATAGGGCCCCTCGCTGTCGGAGTCTGGTGGCAGCTCCAACGGCTCCTGCTGGACCACAACACATTACTATTCCCTCTTTTTCTTATTTCTATCTCTTATTCTAACTTTTAATTATCTCACCCTTTATTAGAAGACGTTTTCTTTCTATCCTACCTAATTTCTAGTCATGTCACCTACCTTAAAAAAAAAAGAAAGGAATGAGAGAGAAAAAGAAAAGCAAATCAGAACAACAACAATAAAGAGAAATCATCTATCCATTGTCTCTTGCCCGCTTCAATACTTTAATTTCTATGCTTTTTTTTTACTTGCCTTCCATATCCTTCTCTTGGATCTTTGTCTCTTTCTGCATCTATTTTTTGGCTGTTCAATCTAAGTATTTCTACCATCTCTATCCTCTTCCATGACCTAATTTCCAAAATTTTGGACGGCTGCATATATTCTACTCTGGGTTTTGAATGAGGAAGTATTCAGCATTCTAAATCACTGTCGAACTGCAATGTCCCATCAGGATTCATTTTTCCCCAGAATGGAATTGAGATTTAGCCTAATCTTCCTTTTTCCCACCCCCTCCAAATCTGCTCCGTTGCAGCTGAGTTTTCAGAAAGTTATCCTACAAAAAGACAGAGTTCTCACCATTTTGCAGAATTCATTTCCAACATTTTGATGGGTTGGAGAGAACAAAAAGGAATCTGGTAAAAGATGAAAAGCTAAAACTTTAAAAATTAGGAAGGGAAAAGAAAGGGAAATCTGGGTAGGATCAGGGCATTTAATCCTTTCCCAATCTATTGTCATTGCCCAGGCCAACTAGAGCTGGTAGAAGATAACAGCACTAATTTCTTGAACTACTGAATTAGAACTATCACAGTAGTTGTGGTATTATATAGCTGGACAAGCCGGAAAACTGATAAAAGAATCTATTTCTTTAAAAAAAAACAGTCTACATAATTGACATGCTTGAATTGACAACTGAAGACTTCTATTTATCTTGCAAACAACATAAAATAAGTATGATAAGCTCTTAAGTGGGACTGTTCATTTATGCTTTAATTTTTAAAAGAGGGAACTGCAGTGGAAAACTGTCTGCATAAGGCAGGCAGTAAAATAGAATGAATTTTAATGAACCCATGGTTTCATAAGGGGAGAATGGCACCGACCCTAATTTTTGTTGGCAATTTGTCCACAAAAAAACCCCCCAACCAACTTATATTTGTTTTCACCCCTCAGTTGGCAGGCATACATGCTGTAAATGCTCTAAATACATAATTGCTTTAGTCTTTAATGTGTGTTTTGGAGCATGGTAGCTTATATATAAATGACAATAAATTGAGTCACTGGATTTGTTGAAATCCATTGAAGTAAGTGGCAGATTTGTGAAGTTTGTCTTTGAACATATTTTTTTTGCTAACAGCCTGGTTAACCATTGTTTAGGTTCAGGGTCAGATTCATTTTCATGTTAGCTTTTTAAGTATCCAGATTGATGGATTCACAATCTTTTGAGGTTTCTTTTTTTTAAAAAAAAAAAGATGACATTAAATGAATGCCTTTTTAACTTTCCCTGTTTATTGTTGTTCTGAGAATTCATAACAGGAAGCCGTTTCACAACTTGCTTTTTCTCTTTTGTAACAAAATTCGGTGTCGTTCTCATGGCATTTTCAGAAAAGCTTCACACATACATGGAATACTTGATGAGTTCACCAGGTTGATGTGACCTATCCACTTTAAATGGCTTGAATCCTTGGTCATATCAAAAGAGGCATAGGATCAAAACCATGTGAAGTATTAGTACCACTTTATAAAGCCCTAGTAAGACCACACTTGGAATACTGCATCCAGTTTTGGTCACCACATTCCAAAAAAGATGTTGAGACTTTGGGAAAAGTGAAAAGAAGAGTAACTAAGATGATTAAGGGCCTGGAGACAAAACCATATGAAGAACGGTTGCAAGAATTGGTTATGGACAGTCTAGAGAAAAGAAGGACTAAGGGTGACATGATAGCAGTATTCCAGTATTTGAGGGGCTGCCACGAAGAAGAGGGGGTCAACTTATTTTTCAAAGCACTAGAAGGCAAGACAAGAAATAACAGATGGAAACTACTCAAGGATTTCATTTCATTCATTCATTTCATTCATTCGGTTTGTATGCCGCCCTATCCCGAGGGACTCAGGGCGGCTAACAAGCAGGAGAGGCAGGGGGATACAAACAAAAGACAAAACAAACACGATTAAAAACAGAACAACAGTCATAACCATTTAAGTGGGGCCGGGAACTCATCAGCCCCAGGCCTGCCGGAATAGCCAGGTCTTAGTGGCTTTGCGGAAAGCCGGAAGGGTGGTGAGGGTCCGGATCTCCATGGGGGGATCGTTCCAGAGGGCCAGAGCGGCCACAGAGAAGGCCCTCCCCCCGAGTGGTTGACAGTCGACATTGGCTAGCTGATGGTATTCGGAGGAGGCCTAGTCTGTGGGATCTAATTGGTCGTAGGGAGGTAATGAGAGCAATCTGCACCTATTCCAACAGGGTCTTATAAGATGAAAGAACGACTTAAGATTGGCAAAGTCACTGGTGTAAGATAAGCAGCTATACAAACTGCATAAATAAATAAATACATTTATATCTAGGATTTTCCAGAAAGTAATGTAGATGAGTAAAGAATTAAACAATGGTTGGTTATCCATTTTTGGATCCAGTTTTCAATCAACATCTTTCCATTTACTGGCAACCAAACAATTCTCTTTATAGATGGAGAACAGAAAATTGACAGCCTTTTATTTATTTATGTGTTTGTTTGTTAGATTTTTTTTAAAATCCTGCCTTTATTATTTTCTAAGTAAGGTAGAAAACATGCATAATAGTAGTCTAATTATTAGACCATCTCAACCTCTACCCCAACCTAGCTATCAATTATTAACTAAGTAGGGGGTAATTTTAGAAGATGTAAAAAAAGGTAAAAGTAAAAAAGTCTTTAGAAGCCAGTTTGGGTAGTTAAGTTAAAGCAACACAGATTTACATGTTCACAATTTCAGTTCATAGATCATGCTAATACAAAAGTGATGATGTGCTATGTTTGCAGAGAGATAGAGAGATCAAGTAAGAGAGAGAGAGAGAGAGCTACAATTACAATTATTAATTAAAAGGCAACCTGTTAGATGTTGTAGCTGTTTTTGTTATGTTCAATGACCATTTTATCAAACCGAGTCCCTATTTTAAGCTCTGGCAGTTTTATACTAAAACAGATTAAGAACAGTTGCTGGAATTGGGTATGCCAAATGAAAAGAAGGACAAGGGGTGACATGATAGAAATGTTCTAATATTTATGGGACTGCCACAAAGGGTGTCAATCTATTCTCCAAAGCACCTGAAGGCAGGACGAGAAGCAATGGATGGAAACTAATCAAGGAGAAAACCAATTTAGAATTAAGCAGAAGTTTCCTGACAGTTAGATCAATCAGTGGAACAACTTGGCTCCAGAACTTGTGAGTCCTCCAACACTGGAAGCTTTTAAGAAGAGGATATACAACCATTTGTCTGAAATGGTATAGGGTTTCCTGCCAAAGCAGGAGGTTGGAGTAGAAGACCTCCAAGGTCCCTTCCAACTCTGTTATTCTGTTATTCTACTATATTTGTCATTCTCCTAGTGATTCATATTCGCAGGTGTACCAGTTGCAAAGCAGGCACTATAGTACATGAATTTTAACACAGAAGGCATTCCATTGAAGCAGCTGGCCATTTGTGGCCTTGGGGCACGGCATCAATTACATTATCTATTCATGGAGAAGTAACATTCAGAATTGAGTAGGATCACAGTTTGCCCTGCTAATCATGCATGCACACCAGATTCCTTGAGCTAATAAGATGGTGACATTTATCAATACCAGCATGTGTCCAAGAATTAAGGAGGGCAAAGAGAAGGGCGGATTCAAAATTGGATCCTCTAAAGAATAATGCAATGCTTCAAATTAACATTTTTTAATCTGATCAGAAAGCTACCCTTTTTCCACAGATTTTAATTAATAAACAGGGCTGTAAAGTCATATTGCTGTAAGCTAGTTGAACTGGGAGTAAATTCTTCCTTATCTCTCCATTTTTTTTCAGATGACCACATTTATATAAAAGTTAATTAACACTTATTTTAGGATCTACAGACACGCCATAGCTCAGGGATAGCACATATCTCTGTGTCAAAAATCAATCTCGGGCATTCAGAATATAAATTTCTAGAAAATATCTGTGATGGCCTCCTGCAGCCCTCGGCCAGCGAAAATACGTGGCCCTCCCAAGCTCCATTTTCACTAGCAGAGCACTCAGCCCATCACAAACGCCCCCAATATGAGTGACGTCGAGCTGGTCATGCCCACCCTGGCCACGCCTACCAGCCCCCCGAGGTCAAACACAACCCTGATGCAGCCCTCAATGAAATTGAGTTTGACCGTGGCACGACAAAACCGCGCTTGTCAAAATAGCGGTGATAAAACCGTGTCGCTAAAGCCACGACATCATCACCGCGACATCATCACCGCCGCGACAACAGCGCGGCGACAGAAGGGCGCTTTAAAACAGCATGGCGGCAGAAAGCCGATTTAAATTAAGGTAAGGGTTAGGATTAGGTTTAGGGGTTTGGTTTAGGGTTAGGGTTAGGGTTAGGGTTAGGGTTAGGGTTAGGGTTAGGGTTAGGGTTAGGGTTAGGGTTAGGGTTAGGGTTAGGGTTAGGGTTAGGTTCAGGGTTAGGGTTAGGGTTAGGTTAAGGGTTAGGTTTAGGGTGCTGAGTGCTTCGGAAGACACAGATTTGCCCTCCGCACTTATGTCGGCGCGGATAAGGGC
The DNA here is from genome assembly GCF_051295495.1 of Thamnophis sirtalis. NCBI lineage: Eukaryota > Metazoa > Chordata > Lepidosauria > Squamata > Natricidae > Thamnophis > Thamnophis sirtalis. Next base: position 14,664,699 of record NW_028261388.1, read on the forward strand.
TTTCCAGTTTTGTGGGTGAACCGAGTTTGACACTCCTGCTGTATACAGCATATCACACTTTCTCGACCTGGTAGTTTAATGGTATATGGGAATGACCTTGGGGAAATGAGGGGAGGAATTGCCCGGGGAATGATCAGATAAGGAGGAAAGGAGGAGGGGGAGCCTGCAGTTCAGTGGTGGGTTCCAGATCCCTTTCCAACTGGTATGGTGCAATGGGGCCCGGCAGCCACCACATGAATGCATGCAGTATGCGCGCACATGCGTGCAGCATGCATATGCATCCTTACCTCCTGTGACACCTCTGCGATGCTCCAGCTGCTCGGCGGAGCGTCATGCAGGCACTATACGCTGCGCACTCATGCACAGATGGCCTGTTTCTTTCAAATGCAGGCAAGGAATGAGGGTGGGCGGGTGGTCCCTCCGGAGCTCCGTACCGGAACAGTACCCTGTGCTCCCGGCAGGCACTGATACACCTGTAACGGGGTGTACCGCCTGCAACCCACCGCTGCTGCAGTTGCTTAACGAACAGAGAATGAAATTTAGAGAGGGTTAGGTTTGATTGGTTAGGCTGCAAAAAGAGATGGTGGGAGATTTATACCTTCAGACTTCCAAGATTCTATTAATGTGGCCTTACAATAAAGTAGAATTAGTTCATCTGTTTTTTTCTGGTTTACCTGGGTGGGTTGTCATCAGTCTTGCAAGTCTAAAAGTGCAACATCTTCTACCATCTCTTTTCTCATTTGGATAGTAAATAACTGCCACCAAATGAAGGGAAGAAGAAGTATATTGGGTGTCAGGATAAAGTATCTGGAAATTGAGATCCTTGAACAGAGATGTCAAACTTGATTTCATTGAGGGCCACATCAGGGTTGTTTTTGACCTCAGGGAGGCAGTAGGCATGGCCAGGGTGGATGTGGCCAGGGTGGGAATGGCCAGCTCGATGTCACTTGTGTCAGGGGCACCTGTGGTGGCCCAAGCGGGGATGGGGGCAGAGGTGGGGGGTCACATAATGTAATAACTGGTTTGCCCAGCACTGGAAATGTGAGTGTGTACATGTGCACACGCTTGCTGCGCTTGCGCCATCTGAGCATGCACACAGCCTTACACACACACACACACACACACACACACACACACACACACACACACAGAGAGCAATATATGGCCAAAATAATGTCAGGGTGGTCAGAACTACCAGTTCACCTTAACCCGTCTGACCCAGCAGCATCCCACTACTGGTTGGGGGGATCTATTGTCTCCAGCAAGGGAAGGCGAGACCAGGGAGATCAGCTGTGATGGCCTCCTCCAGCCCTCTGCCAGTGAAAATGGAGCTCAGAAGGGGTCTGTACAGCATTCCCAAGCTCCGTTTTCAGCTGCAACAGCCTCCTGCAGTCTTCTGCCAGTGAAAACAAAGCTCCATTTTTACTGGCAGAGGGACCGTGGGCCTGTCCTTCGCTGTTTCCAGGGTAACCCCATGGGCCAGATCTAAGCACCCCGTGGGCTGGATCCGGACCATGGCCCTTGAGTTTGACACCCCTGCCCTAGAGTTTTAATTATTATTGGATTGTCTTATATGAAATTATTTCTGTAGATAGGACAACTTATTTTGTGGGTGCTCTCACAAAATGGTTGCCTGGGTGATCCACTGACGAGAACACCAACTGGTGAATTCTTCCTTGATATCCCCTTTGCTGCTTGAGGGTCTTTTTGATCAGTACGGTTACTACATGTGGGCTGGAAAAAACGAAGACAACCGCTCGATGGAGTCAAAGCAATAAAGAAATCTTTGCATTTTGCAAAGGTCATTCTACTTGCCTGCCTTCCTGATAAATCTCAGGCCTGTAGCCTCCCTCCTTTTCATTTTCTAAGCGAGTCTATAAAGGAGTATTGTAAATAATGGGAGATAAAGCTATCTATTCACTCTGCTTTGCTGCATGCTATTTAATGCCAACTTTCAATATGACTAATTCAATCCAATTTCATTTCATATAAATTGAACTCAGGTCACATTGGCAGGGAGCCTGGCAAATATCAACAATTGTATCAATTGATACCTGAGCTCTTTGAAACACAGGCTCAGTTGCTGAATACAGCAGTGATACAAATGGGTAGGAAACAGTCTTTTTTTGAGTAAAGTTTTTTTTTTAAACATACACCAATGTCATCAATATCATTGCATGAACAGTGTGGCGTTTGAGCATCATTCATTTTGGTACAAAACCAATATCAATACAAAAGAAATATTATTACATTAATCAAACAAATGTAGTCTAATGTTATTATATACATATCAACACCAGGGGTGGGTTTCTCGCCCCGTTCCAACCGGTTCGGTTGGAACGGGGCCGGCGGCGTCCTCGTGCACACGCGTGGTGCACGCATGCGTACTAGTATCTGTGCGACGCTCCAGCTGCTCCTGGAGGATCGTGCAGGCACTGTATGCGTCCTGCGCATGCGTAGAAGCGCAGAACTCATCAAAACCGGGTAAGGACCGCGGGCGGGCGCGCCCTTCGCCGTTCCCGGAAGTTTCTTACTTCCGGGTTCGCCGACCAACCGGTTCACAGGGATCGTGTTGATCAGGGGTGGGTTTCAACCGGTTCGCAGGGACCGCCGCGAACCGGTTGAAACCCACCCCTGATCAACACACATGCCTTTGTTTTCCAATTAATCAGTGTGTTTACTACATTCTTCTAATAGTCATAACACTGTTCTTGGGCATAACTAATATCATCCTTTTTCAAAATCTAATCTTAACCTCTGACATTCACTTTAGATATGTTATACAAAATCATGTATAACAATATTCTTCCTAATTCTATTTTTTTCTATTTATTCTAATTCTCAATACAGCCAATCTTGTTGTTGTTTTTGTTTTTATTGTTGTTGTTATTGGATAAAGTTTTTTTTTTATACCTACACCAATATCATCAATATCATTACACCATGTAGCATCTGAGTATCGTTCATTTTGGTACCAAACCTATATTAATACAAATAAAAATTACTACATTAATCAAACGAACATAGTCTAGTGTTGTTATATATATTAATGTCAGCATGTATTACTTGATTTTTTAAATTAATCAATATTTAGTACATCCTTCTAACAGCTATATTCTAGTATTATTATATATATTGATATTGGCACATATTACTTCATTTTTCAATTAATCAATATTTACTACATCTTCTAATTGTCATACAGTACCTATTCTTAGGCATATCTGATATTGGATGAGGAAACTATCCAATGGATGCATTTTAAATAAGATGTGCTAAAAAGTTATCCTCACACGGAGAGAAAATTCCTAAATGGGCATCTGATGTATGAAATTATTGTCTGTAATTTCCCCTTTGTTTTCTGAATGTGTGAAATACAATGCAACAACTGTTTTAAAAGAGCTGACTTGCATTTTTAGAATTATTTCCAGTAAAGATGGGATATGAAATATGTTTCTATGAGTGTTTGAACTTGCTTATTGTAAATGGATTTTCACTTAATGCTTGTTGGTTTTTCCAATGAATAATGATAAAAAGAATGAAACAATAAAATAAAAAGTACCTTAAGGAAAGAAACAGCAAGAATCAACTGTAATGAACTTCTAGGATGCTTATTTATTCTGTTTACAGCCATACAATAGAAAGCTTTCTATAATGCCTGACAAACTTAATTTTAAATTGTGATCCTACACCATAGAGGAATGAGGCTTTAACAGTAATGGCTGTATGTGTGCATGTGTGTGTATGTTCCAGCATAACTCCGGAATGCCTCGAGCAATTTCAACCAAACTTGGTAGACAGATGACTTACTCACTGGAAACAAATACTGTGGGGGTAAGACACCCCTAACACACCTCAGGATGTGTGTTCTGTTAAAAAAAGCCTGTTGTGCCTTAAAATGGCTTCTACTGTACTGCACAATTGAGTTGCCATTAACAGCTTCACAGTATTCCACAAGGGGGCTCCCTCTGGTAAGGGGACAAATCCAACATTAGAAATTATGTTTGGTCCAGACATGTTCCCCCATAAATAAATATCCAGGCAATGCAGGGTTATCAACTAGTGTTCTATATAAACAATGACTTCATTCATACATTATTTCTAAGCCACAGTTTGCTTAACTCTGGCTTATTGAGTGAAGTGTAACTGACTAAGATTTCAAAACACATTAAGCCATAAGACTTAGTTTATAAAACAAATGGTAGAGTTCAAAGTGAAATAAACCCATTGTGGCTTGGCTTACACATAGAGAATTAATGACTTAAGGGTAGGACACATGTTTTTCATGCAGATAATTTCAGGGAGAACCTTGGCATCAATAGAGAAAGTTGAGAAAGATGCCCACCCCAAACTTTGAATGCCAATCAGAGTCAAGACAGACCAATTCAAATGCATTGCATTGACATGATAGCAGTGCTCAGATATGATGGCAGTGTTCCTGTATTTGAGGGGCTGCCACAAAGAAGAGGGGGTCAACCTATTTTCCAAAGCACCTGAAGGCAGGAGAAGCAGCAATGGATAGAAAAAGAGAACCAACCAACTCAACCAATCAAGAAATAAGGAGAAATTTCCTGACAGTGAGAACAGTTGATCAGTGGAACAGCTTTCTTCAGAAAGTGTGGTGTTCCATCACTGGAGGATTTTAAGAAAGAGATTTGACAGCCATTTATCTGAAATGGTATAGGTCTCCTGCTTAAGCAGGGGATTGGACTAAAAGACCTCTAAAGTTCCTTCCAATTCTGTTATTCTCTTAAATGCAGTCATTTATGCCCCTTGGACTGCAAGACGATTAAACCATTCAGTCCTAGAGGAGATCATCCCTGACTGCTCTAGAGAAGGCCAGATCCTGAAGATGAAACTCAAATACTTTGGCCACCTAATGAGAAGGAAGGACACACTGAAGAAGAGCCAAATGCTGGGAAAGATTGAGGGCAAAAGAAGAAGGTGATGGCAGAGAAGGAGGTGGCTGGATGGAATCACTGAAGCAGTAGGCATGAGCTTAAATGGACTCCAGATGATGGTAGAGAACAGGAAAGCCTGGAGGAACATTGTCCATGAGGTCATGATGGGCCGGACATGGCTTCGCAACTTACAACAAAATGTCCCCTAAGATTTCCTTCTATGAACACCAAGGATGGATGCTACTTTAATGGATGCCAATTTAAGGAAATATCCCTTAAATTGGATGCAAAAATGATTTTATGATCTTGAATGTTTCCCCCCTCAAATTCCCAAATACTACTGGAAATAAAAAAAAAGCATGTAAATCCTACAGACACTTTGCATCCAATGTATCTATAAACACTTCCATGCTTGGAGGCCTCCTGCAACGTTCACATTTGATGCTGCATCTTTCTCTACTTGAGCAATTGTGTTGCTTGAGACAGACACCCCATTGGAGCATAGGATTCATTGGTGATTGGCTGATATCAGTAAAAAGGATCTGAAAGAATCAAGCCTCTCACGCTTAGTATTGCAAAGTGGCAGCGCATACAGAGAGCTGAACTGGCCAAGAGTGCCTCTCACAGGCTGCTGGTATCCCTGATCAATGCTGGTTCTTCACTGCTTTCTTCATAGTAGTAATACAGTTGCCCTTTGCTTCCTGCTTCACTATCATTTCATTGCCTTTGCTACTTTCAGTCTCTGTTTGTTTGTTTGTTTGTTTGTTTGTTTGTTTGTTTGTTTCTTTCTTTCTTTCTTTCTTTCTTTCTTTCTTTCTTTCTTTCTTTCTTTCTTTCTTTAGTCAAACATGTATTGAGATAACCGGTATAAGTATAAACATGGACATGAACACATGAAATGAGTATGAATCAATGGGGACAGTAGGACAGGGACGTTAGGCACGCTGGTGCGCTTATGGTATTGGACCTGGGTACTTGAGAGACCGCCTGCTGCCAATTACCTCCACTAGACCAATTAGATCCCACAGACTAGGCCTCCTCCGAATTCCATCCGCCGGCCAGTGTCGACTGGCGACTACCCGGAGGAGAGCCTTCTCTGTGGCTGCTCCGACCCTCTGGAACGAACTCCCCGTGGAGATTCAAACCCTCACCACCCTCCAGGCCTTCCGCATAGCCCTTAAAACCTGGCTGTTCCGACAGGCCTGGGGCTAAAGATTCGCTGCCCCTATCTCGAATGGTATGATTGTTGCGCTTTTTAAGTATGTATTGTTTTGTGTTGTTGTTAACTGTCTGTATCCCCCCCTTCCCTTCTTTGAGTTGTGAGCCGCCCTGAGTCCCCTTAGGGAAAAGGGCGGCATACAAATGAAATAAAACTCTAAACTCTAAACTCTTTATGCACCACCCCCCCTTTACGAACCTCTTAGGAATGGGGTGATGTCCACGGTAGACAGTTTAAGGTTCACGTTTCGGGGGTTTGAGGATGTAACAACAGAGTCGGGTAGTGCATTCCAGGCGTTGACCACTCTGTTGCTGAAGTCGTACTTTTTGCAATCAGGTTTGGAGTAGTTTACCTTGAGTTTGTATCTATTTTTTGCCCATATATTATTACAATTGAAGCTGAAATAGTCATTGACAGGTAGGATGCTGTAGCAGACAATTTTGTGAACTATGCTTAGGTCAGACCATAGGCAGTGTAGTTCTAGTTTCCAAGCCCAAAATTTCAAGCCTGGTGGCATAAGGGATTCTGTTGCAAGCAGAGGAGTGGAGGGCTCTTCTCATGAAATCCCTATGAACTCACTCAATTGTATTAATGTCCGATATTCAGTGTGGATTCCAGGCAGAAGAATTGTATTCTCTCGATTACACCTCTATTTCAGGAGCTTGTCTAATCTCAAACACGATGAAAGTCACATTAACAATTAAAGACAAAAATATCTCCGAGATATCCAATCGCCAAGGCAGACTAAAGGACAGCAGGGTAAATGGAGGCCAAAGTGACTTGACCAAGGTGGCAAGGGTGCCCATAGCAAAATAGCATCAAGGATAAGTATCTTCTGAGACAATGGTTTTCATGTCACAATATGAGATACGATTAATGCTGTTAAGTTATTAAAGCTGCATGCAGCTGGAGATACAGGCAGAGAGAGGGAAGGAAAACAATATTTCAAATTCTAATGCATCAGGAAGGCTTGTTATATTTAATATCTCTACTGGATTCAGGTTGATGAAGTGATTGAAGGAGCTGAGTTAGAAGTTGCCCAGGAGAGGAGGCCAAGAGTTCTGGTCCTACCTTAGGTATCAAAGCCAGCTGGGTGACCTTGGGCTTCCAATTCCCTCTCAGCCCTAGGAAGAAGGTGACAATGGCAAACCACTTCCGTAAAAATGTAGCTTCCAGAAGTCAAGATGGATTCAAAGGCACACAAAACAAAACCCTGAAGATATCATGGATACATCAAGAGCAAGAGTCTGTAGAGATTCTCAGCCGTCCAGGTCATGGTTATCCCAGAAGTGCTTTTTCAGGAGGCAAATGGACTCTTGTTTTTTCTTCTGAAGATTTTTCTCTTCTCATCCAAGAAGCTTCTTTAGCTCTGACTGGATAGTGGGGAATGTAAAGATTTATATTCCTTGCAGACAGCTGGTCATTTGCATTGGCAGAGACATCACTCTGCCAACAAAATTGCATATACTCAAGGCTTCCCCAGTTCCAATGTTTGACTGTGAAAACTGAACCATAAGAAAGGCTGAGCGCCAAAGAATTGAGGCCTTTGAACTATGGTGCTGGAGAAGATTCCCGCGAGTCCCTTGGACTGCAAGGCGATCAAACCAGTCAGTCCTAGAGGAGATCAACCCTGACTGCTCTTTAGAAGGCCAGATCCTGAAGATGAAACTCAAATACTTTGGCCACCGAATGAGAAGGAAGGACTCCCTGGAGAAGAGCCTCATGCTGGGAAAGATTGAGGGCAAAAGAAGAAGGGGACGGCAGAGAATGAAGTGGCTGGATGGAGTCAACGAAGCAGAAGGCGTGAGCTTAAATGGACTCCAAAGGATGGTAGAGGACAGGAAAGCCTGGAGGAACGTTGTCCATGGGGTTGCGATGGATCAGACATGACTTCGCAACTAGCAACAACAACAACAACAAAGAGGGTCGTCGATTCACTTGGAGGTTTATCTGTTACCTCAGGGTCACCTGAGTACTACAGGAACCAGGAGCACTACTTAGGTGACTCTGAGGACACAGATAAACCTCCAAGTGCTTCATGTTTTTCCCCGTAACCTCTAGCTTATATCTTTCCAAAGTATCAGGCAGGCTTGTTTATATATCCAGCTCTCTCCTTAACGAGTCAGTAGTTTTCCTAGTAGTTGATGCCATTCTGCACCCCGCAGAGGTCCTCAGATATCAGAAGACCCAAAAGCTGTCTTTATGTTGAATGACTAAATGTAGACTAACCTAACAATAGATACCAGATGTATTTTAGTAGGTGGTCTAAATGCATTAGTCAGGGGTTTTTTTCCCCCCCAGCCTAATCACATTACTGGCTCCTATTCAGTTTGCAATCACTACCCTACCAGGAAATTTGTGCACAAATAACATTAGCAAGCTGAGTACCCCCAACTCTTACAAAAGCCAGGCCATTTGGCTTTTGTTTCCGATGTGAACAATTTTGCACTTGTCCATCTTGCGTTACATTCTGTTATTTTCAGACCATTTCTCCAATCTGTCAAAACCATTTTCAGTGTTGTTTCTTTCATTGTGGATATTAGCAAGCCCTCCCTCCCTTTGAGTCAGCTAGAGAGTCATTCACGACAAATAATATGTTTTGTCTTCTGGTACTTAACTTAGGGCCTTGTTTTTAAGGTGTTTGCAGATTAATCTTCTTTTAGAATCTTCTCAGGTATCCGTGCCTTTTGACAAAAGGGATAATATTTTCTCTTCTCCAATTGTGTGTTGTTTCATAAATTTCACAAGGTTTTTCAAAAAAGGTTATATAAGTCCATCAGGTAGCATCTATTACAGAGGTGGGTTGCCAATTTTTTTACTACCGTTTTTTTGGGGGGGAACGATGCTTCTGCTCATGCATCCCGCCATCGCTACTACCGGTTCACCTAAACCAGGCCAAACTGGCAACCCACCTCTGATTAATTAGCATCTATTGGCATTAAGTAAAGGTAAAGGTTCCCCTCGCACATATGTGCTAGTCGTTTCTGGCTCTAGGGGGCAGTACTCATCTCCGTTTCAAAGCCGAAGAGCCAGCGCTGTCTGAATATGTCACCATGGTGATGTGGCCGGCATGACTAAATGCCGAAGGTGCACTGAACGCTGTTACCTTCTCACCAAAATGGTCCCTATTTTTTTCTACTTGCATTTTGAATCTGCTTTTGAACTGCTAGGTTGGCAAAAGCTGGGACAAGTAATGGGAGCTCACTCCATTATGCGGCGCTAGGGATTCGAACTGCTGAACTGCCGACCTTTTGATCGACAAGCTCAGAGCCTTAGTCACTGAGCCCCTATTAGCATTAAGCAGCTGTTAGTTAAGTCTTTTTTTTTTCATTCATTTTGTACATACCCAAAATATTTTCTTATAATTTTTCAGTAGCTGGGCAGTTCATTCTGAGATTTAATTTGCTTAAAGCAAACTCTGTGAGGCTAACTTTTTTTTATTTGAAATCTTCTTTTGTGATCTCTCCTTCTTCCCGTGTCCTGTATATTGCTGTTTTTTTTTTTTTGTTTATTTGTTTGTTTCAGATCTTTACTAAGTTTTTTTTAGCAGGGGAAAAAGGAGGGCAGCCATATTGGTTTCTTCTGCTTTCTTTATTCATGTTAGAAGTACGTTCAATTTATAGACATATAACATTCAACACTGAGCAAATGAAATAAGTATAAAATAGGTCATAGAAATATAGCGTGAGTAAAAAGTTTTTTTTAAACTGTGTAAAAGTTTTCTTCCTCTGACCTGCATTTCTTTCCTCTGTCAGAATGGTTGCATCGATTGTGCTTTTAGTACCTTCATTTCCCATTAGACCAGTGTTTCTCAACCTTGGCAACTTGAAGATGTCCGGACTTCAACTCCCAAAATTCCCCAGCCAGCATTCGCTGGCTGGGGTATTCTGGGAGTTGAAGTCCAGACATCTTCAAGTTGCCAAGGTTGAGAAACACTGCATTAGACCATTCTCCTGGATACCTACTGAAGATATCAAAATAAACACTTTGGAAATCCAAAGTGTAGTGGAAATACAGCCCTCATTGGATGAATCAGCCCATCCCATTAAATCAGGGCTGGAGGCATCATGCACTGGCCACGCCCATGCCCAGTTTAGCGAAAGGGGGGGGGAGTTGCAATACATCATGTGACACCGCCATGACACCACGAGTTTGACATCCCCTGCATTAAGTCATAGCGCTATGTATTTGTTGGAGAATGCAACCTAATGTTACCGCTCTAAAAAAAATCACAGTATAGTGACTTTTCTTTCTCTTTCTTAAGGAAATGGAAACGTTCTGTGAAATGACCTGACATTTGAATCACTCCAGGAATAGAGTGAATTGTTATGGGGAAGGTGTGTGTGTGTGTGAGTGTGTGTGTGTGTGTTACTTTTTTGCAGTAGAGGAAAAAAATTAAAACTTGTAAAAAACAACAACAACCAGCAATTGTGTTGGTCTCCTTCTCAAGCAGGAGGTTGTATTAGAAGACCCCCACAAGGTCCCTTCTAACCCTATTATTCTATGTTCTAACTTGGATGTTCTGATTGATTTTCTTTCCTCTAATTATTCTTTCTGTCCACAGTGCCAAAGACGGCTCCTGCTAATGTCAGTGGCAGAAGTGGAAGACGGCATGAATTAGTAATAGCCTGGGAGGTAACAAACTCTTTTGATTAAATTCTTTGTTTCATGTTGACTTCTTTGAGGGCAAGTTAGACATTGTAGGTCAACACTGAAGTTTCCCCATAGTAAAACTTGCCAATGTAGGTACAAGAAGAGCGTGTATTAAATGTCAGTTAAAATCTCCCTTCAGGTCTTAATTTAATGTATCCAAAAAACAACAACAACCATCTACTAGTAGTTGAGAGTACCTGATATTTGCAACATTTCATTTTAAATATTTTTTTTTTCATTTTGTTGAGAACTTAATCTGTACTTGAGATCATGGTGGGAGTTAGTTTACTAATTTTTCACTATTTGATGGATTACGACAGTGATAGCTAACCTTTTTGTTGTTGTGTGCCAAAAATGTGCATGCATGCCCGCACCCATAATACAATGTCCGTGCGACCCCACCCCATGCAGCTTTGGGCCGAGTAGGCCGCCCTGCAGCCTCCTGGGAGCAAAAGTAGACCTTTGGGGGACGCTGCACCCCCTCACGCCCCATTTTGGGCCCAGTAGGCCTCCCTGCAACTTCCTGGGAGCAAAAGTAGACCTTGGGGGGGACGCTGCACCCCCTCACACCCTTTTTTGGGCCTAGTAGGCCTCCCTGCAGCCTCCTGGGAGCAAAAGTAGACCTTGAGGAGGGCACTGCACCCCCTCGCGCCCCATTTTGGGCCCAGTAGGCCTTCCTGCAACCTCCTGGCAACAGAAACGGGCCACAGGGGACTCTCCCCCCGCACAACCCCCATGCATGTGCCCACATCTCCTGCATGTGCCCTGCTCCCCACGCATGCACAACAGAGACCTAAAAATCAGCTTGCCCCCAGGAGGTATATGTGCATGCATGGTGGAGCTGAGCTGGGGTGACGGTCCGCGTGCCCGCAGAGAGGGCTCTGTGTGCCACGTGCGACATACGTGCCATAGGTTCAACATCACGGGATGAGGATAAGGATTGGTCGCCACTAGAGACTGTGCCAAGTTTACAGCAGAAACTGCCTCTCTTACTTCCAGCAATAGTACATTACTTACTTTACTTTACTTCATTGTCATTGTACATATATACACAATTTACACATACAACGAAATTCACATAACACCCAGAGACCAGGCCCAACAAACATAACAATCCCCAAACACACTCACACCAGTGGTGGGATTCAGCCAGTTTGCACCTATTCAGGAGAACCGGTTGGTAACTTTCTAAGCAGGTCGGAGAACCGGTTGTTGGAAGAAATCTCCTTTTGGTTTTTCCCACTTTACAGGGCTAATCCTGTAAGGAAGGCAGGAAGGAAACATTCTGGTGTTGTTTCTAGCCTAATCTTTATTCCCCTGCTTACAGAAACTGCCTCTCCGGTTAACCCTTATTACATTGTAACAGCTAAGGTGAAGCGCCCATCAACGTGAGTGATGTTGAGTTGGCCATGCCCATCCAGTAACATGACCACCAAGCCCTGCCTACCCAGCTGGTCATTAGGGCAGAGAACTGGTTGTTAAATTATTTGAATCCCACCACTGACCCACACCCACCAAAAATATCCCCCACCCCTAAACCACACAAGCACCCACACAACAGACCAAGTAGTGCTGTCCAATAACTCACTGATGGTGGCCCTTTAGTTCATTGTTGAATACAGTTATAGCTCTGGGATAAAAGCTCTTCAGAAGATGTGTGGTCCTAGTTTTAGTCATTCTGTATCTTAGTCTCTGAGAATGTTATGCAACTTCCTCAAACAGCGAGATGCGAAGATGTCATCTGGGGCTGGTAGCTGAAGCCCAGTGATATTCTGAGCAATTCTCTGTAGAGCTTTTTTGTCTGCTGCAGAGCTGCTCCCATCCCATGGAAGAATGCTGTGTGTCAGGACACCCTCAATTACGGACACTGTGAGAAATTAAAAGAGTGACTCCCAGACTTAGAGATAAAAGAGAACAAGAAAAAAGAAGGGAAAAAGACATGTCAGTCAAGCAATGAAGAGGGATCATTTCAGGACTAATTTAAAGACCCAAAGCAAAGAGATTGAACTCTTTTTATCATCTTAAAAGAAGGACCAATGGCATTTTCAAGGTTACTCTGGATCTATTCCACCTTTTAAGTTGCCGGTTTTTTTTTTTATCTAGGATTAAAATACTGATGGCATTTCCTTTTAAGTTAATAAGAACGTTCATGCCTTCTTTTGCTTTTCTTTGTTTTTTTTTCCCTTTAAGACAGTTAACACTGTGAAGGTAAAAAGAGCCATTAATTTAACCTGCCAATTATTTAGATAACTTGAGATTGGCTCTGTTTGGTTTAAGGCTGTTTTTTTTAAATTGTTGTTTATTGTTACTTATTGGCAAAAAAAAAATCACTTATTAGAAGTGATTCAAGTGATGTAAAATAGACATTTATTTAAGCTAACTTCAGCATATTAATTTTAATGGGATTTATTTACATATCGTAACTGATTCAGTAGCAATGTTTTCCATGAATTCTATAACCAGTTCACAAAGAAGACAGTATAAAATTATATTAAATAAATGCATTCACAGAGTGCATTCAAATACATTTCAGTTTGTATTCTGACACATATAATATCATTTTATTAAAATCTTGCAACATCTTCTACGTTTTTGAGGTTTCCAGCTGACAAACATAAAAGAGATTTGACAGCTAAGGAGTTAAGTGAATTTTTTCTCCCTTCCTTCCTTCCTTCCTTCCTTCCTTCCTTCCTTCCTTCCTTCCTTCCTTCCTTCCCTCCCTCCCTCCCTCCCTCCCTTTTTCTTTCTTTCTTTCTTTCTTTCTTTCCTTCTTTCCTTCCTTCCTTCCTTCCTTCCTTCCTTCCTTCCTTCCTTCCTGGTAGAAGCCTATCTACTCTCACAGAGAGTGGCCTTTGAATTACTGTTTAATAGTTACCTTTTTTTTCAACACTCAGAATACCTTTAACAATTTCATGGCTGAAATCAGGTACTGTCATGAGTGTGTGTGTGTGTGTGTGTGTGTGTGTCTATGTATACAAACACTAATACACACCCTATACATAGACATAGATATATACATATACATACACCTACACCAGAGGTGGGTTGCTCCCAGTTTGGCCTGGTTCGGCCGAACCGATAGTAGCAGTGGTGGGAGGCCCCGCCCACCTACCCGGACACCTCTGCCATGCACAGAAGCATTCTGCATGTGCAGAAGTGTTGCACAAGCATGCGAGCATGCGCAAACTGGTATTAAATTGGTTAGCAACCCACCACTGTTGTTCCCGGTTCGGCAAACTGGTAGTGGTAGTGGCAGTGGCGGAAGGCTCGGGCCACCCACCTGGATGCTTCTGCACATGCGCAGAAGTGTTGCACATTTGCGTGAGCATGCACATGAGCACGAGCGAACCGGTAGTAAACTGGTTAGGAACCCACCACGGACATACAAATACACAGACAGACAGACACACACAAAGAAAATACTGTATCATTAAGTCCTATCTCAATGAAATCTTGACCAACTTTTTCCAACCTTGTGCTTTAAAGAAGCCAACTAGGCATGACAAACCCTGTATTTCACCAGCTGGATAACCCCAGAGTGGGAAAGAAGGGTTTTTTTTCTCAATGGGATAACAATGCAAAAGAAATAAGCAAGGTTTGTGCCTAAACTACAGTCCACAACCTATGAGCCACATGTTGATATTTCAACCCTTCCAGATCATGCAGTCAAAATTGTTATTGTGGCTGCTTTGGGAGAATTGTAAGAGTGTAGATGTAAATGAATTGGTTCTTGGAGGCCTCCCATTCCCATTTTATCCCTCTCTCTCAAACTCTGGAAGACCAGATAAAATCCTTCCAGTGATGTCGTATCATTGTCACCGTAACAAAGTGGTGGCCTCAAACCTTCCATTAACCACCTTTCCCTAGACATTATTGGTTGGCTGCACAGTCAGTCAGATGTTTAGACTGGAATTTGTCTCCTCTCTTTGCCAATCTACAATTTGCTGTAGGAGGAAAGTTTCCACTGACATGAGTGAAAAATGTTACATCTACATTGATCTCAGGTAGGTCTTGCAAATGGTCATAGGAGTATAATGCCTATCAGGGAAGTCTTTGAGAATTATCTTAAAATTATGCTGCCAACTACCAAGAACCTTGTAACTTGTGTGATATATATACCCTGGAATCACATTTTGAAATGTCAGGCAATAATTACACATATGCCCGCAATTATTTAATTTTTTTTTAATGGGCCTTCTAAGAAATCCTATTGTTGCTGCCAAAAGTAAAAATAAAAAAGCAAAATTCCAATTACTAGGTAAACATTGAACATTTTAATAGGAATTGAACAAGGAAGAAAAGGAAGACTCGTCTAACAAATACTTGCCCTATTTCAGTGACATTTTCACTGCAAGGTTCATATAAAAGTCTATACAATCCTGTTATTTTCCCGCTTAAAGCGACATTTTAAGGTTATTCATATTTTAAAGCTCAATGCAGAAAAAGAATTTAGCAGTGACAAAATGTTTAAATCGTTGGGCAAAAGTGCAGCATGGCATCCAGAAGGCAAATTAAGTTGCTCATCTCTTTGATGAAGAGAAGGAGGAGGAAGGAGGAGAGGGAGGAAGAGAGGGAGGAGGAGGAGGAGGAGGAGGAGGAGGAGGAGGAGGAGGAGGAGGAGGAGGAGGAGGAGGAGGAAGAAGAAGAAGAAGAAGAAGAAGAAGAAGAAGAAGAAGAAGAAGAAGAAGAAGAAGAAGAAGAAGATTATTATCTTTGCATACTGCGCAGGAACTGTCACTCTTTGAACAGGATGTATGCTCAGCTTGCCAGGTGGTAAATTATTAAATGTTAAGGCTATGTAAAGCTTTGAGTCAAAATTCAATTAGAAGGTGATTTGATTGCATCCCACCATTAAAGGGCCAAACTGAATTGAATCAGTGCATTGAATCAGGAGCCTTGCAGTCAATTTTTTTTTTTATTCAATGGATTTTTGCCCATACGCTCAAATATTGTTTATTAAATCAAATTGACAGAATCAAATCTGCTTAACGCAACATTTTTGAATCAATTTTACAAATTAGAGTTTAAGTGACTTAATGAACTATTTCTTTTCTTAGGGAGTTTTATATTTAAAACAAAAACGAACTGAGCAGGCTTTCAGTTTAAGCAGGCTTTCCAAACTTGGATGCTCTTCAAACATGTGAACTTCGACTCCCAGAATTCTTTGCCAGGGCTCTCTCAGAATTCTGTGAGCCACGTGATTTGAAGTTACTCAAACTGATGATAGCAGGAATACAGCATATAGTTCAGTGATGGCGAACCTTTTCGCCACCTAGTGCCAAAAAGGTCACGCAGAAACATTGCATGGCTATGGGCGCGCTCGTTAGGGCCGTGCTCCGGAAAAGCCAAACTTTTGGGTTCTAGCGTGCATGCCCGCCTGACATCAGCTGGCTAGTGCGCATACGGAGGCTGGTTTTTAGCACTTCTGCACACACGAAGGACAGCTGATCATTGGGCATGCACACACACCAAAAACTCAGAAGACAAATAGGCAAGGCCGTGCATACCGAGTGACACGGCTCCGTGTGCCACTTTGGGCACGAGTGCCATAAGTTCGCCATCATGGGTATAGTTAAATAGAGCTTCTGTAACATTAGATACTCTAAAAATTATGCACAAAATAGATACAAAGTAGCCCTTTCATTGTTTCCCAAATTTACATTTCCTTCCATATGGAGAAGGGGGACAAGAAGCAGCCTCCATTAAAGCCAAGAAACTTCTTCAGATTTTGCCACTCTTGCGTGAATTGTACACATTCTAAGGATTTTTATTTTATTTTATATGTTTTGATTGATTTGATTTCTACAACTGCTCATCTCAGCAAACAACTGGGTGGCTCACAATTGAAAGCATACCATATTTTTCGGAGTATAAGATGCACCTTTTTCCCTCAAAAAAAGAGGCTGAAAATCTGGGTGCGTCTAATACACTGAATATAGCATTTTTTTGCCTCCCCAAACCCTGCCCCTTCACCAAAATGGCTGGGCATAGCTTTTAGGAGGCTTTCAGAGACCTCCTGGGGACTGGGGAGGGCAGAAATGAGCGAAAAATTGTCCATTTTTTGCTCGTTTTTGTCTCCTCCACTCACCCAGGAGCACTCTACAAGCCTCCTAAAGACTATGCATGCCCTTTTTTTGGAAAAAAAAGACCCGTTTTTGCAAAAAACGGGCCGTTTTTGGGAGGTTTGCAAAGTGCAAAACCTTTTTTTTTTAATTTGCCTCTTCAAAACCTTGGTGTGTCTTATACTCTGAAAAATATGGTATATTATAAGTAAAAATTAAAAAATAAAATAAAAACAATTTAAAAAACAGTAAAAAATATTAAAATGTCCAATTGGAAGTACCGTATTTTTTGGAGTATGAGAAACATCTTAGTTTTGGGGGAGGAAAATAGGAGGGAAAAAAATCTACCTACCACAGTGATGGCGAACCTATGACACGCGTGTCAGTGCTGACACGCGTAGCCATTTGGGGTGACACGCACAGGATTTCATGTGATTCATCCTCGGCTCCTGCACGGCCGCCGAGGATGAAAGAATCTGTGCTGGAGGAATGGGGGGGGGAACGTGTGATCTCCCCCGCCCACACTCACTTACTGTATCACCGCCGCCCCTTTCTGAGCGCAGGGGTTGCTGGTAAGGCGTGTGTGCCGTGCGCACACACGTCAGCGCGGCGAGGGAGGACCCGCAGGAGAGGAGCGCGGGAACAGTGCGCGCCTCTCTCCAGTCAGGCCGGCACAGAGAGTCTACTCCTGGGACTGTCAGTTACGACCGCACCACAGCAGGGAACAGCGGAGTGCCAACGGGAACTGTGAGCGCCATTAGCAGCAACTATAAATTGCGCAAAATTATGTTTTGGTCGAAGTGACACACAACGCGAGTTATGCTCGATTTTTTGCCGATTTTTGACACACCACGCCAAAAAGGTTGCCCATCACTGACCTACCAGGTATTCATCTGGCTAGCATCCTTAGTCTGGTTAGCTTCAGCACATAAGTTTGCTGGTTGTGAGCGCACGCACACTTTTTATCTCCTGGTTGGGGATTAAAAAAAGCTTCTAAAGCACAGCTGATCATCGGAGGGAGCATCAATGAGAAAAGTAGGCAAAGCAGGAAGTTTGCTTCATTCGTAAGCGCCTCATTAGGACTGGAAAAAAGCTTTTGAAAAAATATATTCCAAATATTCAGCCTCTTTTAGAGGGGAAAAATTGTGTCTTATACTCTGAAAAATACAGTACATAGCAGGGGTGGGTTGCTTCCGACATTACTGCCAGTTCGCTGGGCGCGCACGGGCGTATTTGCACATAAATAGGTCTGAGCATGCGCAAAATGTTAAAAAATGAAAAAAAGTTAAATTTTTGCAATGCAAATTGTTCTGCACATGCGAACAAACCGAAAATCAAGATGGTGGTGCTGCGTGAGAACCAGTTCAGGGGCGTGGCAGGCCTGGGTCGCTGCCAGTTCCAGCGACCCAGGCCGCTAAACCAATACCGGTTCCGCCAAACTGGTCCAAATCGGTAGGAATCCACCACTGGTACATACAAAAGCAAGATATCTGGCCTTTATAATATAATAAACTCAACTCAACTTTTAACAATGTAGCAGGATGGGGGGTCTTTGGCACATGTAGTGCCCTAGTCTTGGGAGCATAACCAAGGTTTTTTTAAAATCAATAATAATAAATGTACATGTTTTCCTTTAGCCAGTCTCCGAAGAATTTCAGAATGGGGAAAGCTTTGGATACATCGTGGCTTTCCGACCGAATGGCACAAGAGGCTGGAAAGAAAAAATGGTCACATCTTCGGATGCCTCCAAGTTCATCTACAGAGATGAAAGCGTGCCTCCCTTGACTCCGTTTGAGGTGAAAGTGGGAGCATATAACAACAAAGGCGATGGACCGTTCAGCCCAATTGTTGTGATCAGTTCTGCCGAGGGAGGTGAGTACACACCAATCCCAAAGATCAGCTGCATCTTCTGAGTCTTAGCCATATAGACCTTGCCTATTGCAAAAGGGAAAGTGACGCCATGCAGAGCTCAAAGTCGCTTGCTGAATACTAGAAGGGTATTTGATGATGGAATCAAAGCATGGGTGAAAACAAATAGAATCAACGTTGGGCAATCTTGGTTGTTTTAATGTGTTTGCATTGCCGGAAGAAATATCCATCTGGTTCAGTTCCAAGCCGGTAGAAAGGCACCAGAGACAAAATGGAGACTGATGGGAAAGATGGTTTAATGATGAAGCAGAACCACATGGGTGATTTTGGGCAGTTGAACACATGGAGTTGAGAGCAGAGGGAGGATTTATGCCTTCTCTTGGGCTTTGCACTTGAGCTTCCTGTTCCTGCGCAAGAACGTGTACTCTATTGGCTGTTGTAGGGGTCATAGCTGGCTCTGCAGGTTGTCTGAGCTCCCAGTTTTGGTTGAAGTTTGGAGTGCTGAGAAGATGCAATGAAGAGGTTTGTGTTCTGAAAGGGTGTTAGGCAATTCCTACTAATGGCTTTGTGTTGGTTTGGATCTTGAGTGAGGCCTAATCCTATCACTCTGCCTTTGTTCAGACTTTGATACAGGGAATTTCAAAATATCCTATCCTGAATGGATTTCTGCCTGCAGTATTTGCTTTGCCTATGAATAGAGCTATCTATCACCTTATCTCTTAAGTGCTGGCATCTGCCGAGAGCTATTAAGAAAGGTGGGGGTTGCTTTCTGTCTCTCCCTTTAGGGAAATATAATATTCTGCCTTTTTAATATATCTCAAAATATTTCATTCTTCTAAGAGAGGGGTGAGTGTCAACTTTCTACAACATTAAATAATGTTTGTAGTCACAATAGAGGTTTGTTGATTAAGAACATGATTGTGAAAACAGCTTTGAATGAATTAATATACTCATTTCTTTACTCCCTTTTTGAGACAAAAAGGAATATATATTTTTTCTTTTAACGTCCTTGTAATCCCTTGTATGGAAGGGCACGGTTCTTATTTCTGTTTTTTGCGTGAGGAATCTAGCAATGTCTGAAGACACTTTCTGTGGTCATGTGGCCAGCATAGCTATAGGCCAAAGGCGCATGGAATGCTGTTACCTTCCCACAAAAGTGGTCCCTTATTAATTCACTCACATTTTGCACGCCTTCGAGCTGCTAGGTGGGCAGATGCCAGGGAAGGAACGGGAGCTCACCTCATTACGCAGCATTTGGGACTCGAGCCCAGGTTGTCAGCTTCAAGCTGACAAGCTCAGAGTCTGTAGAGATTCTCTCAAAGGTGCTTTTTCAGCAGACAACTGGACTGTCTTGTTTTTTCTTCTGAAGACATTTCTCTTCTCATCCAAGAAGCTTCTTCAGCTCTGGTAGGATAGTGGGGAATGGAAGGATTTATATTCCTTGCAGACAGCTAGTCACTTGCATCCTTTTAGAGGGTTTCTTTATGCTTCCTTTAGTCTGCATTTTTTTCCTCTGGAAATCCATTCCTACTTCCACACCATTCACACCAGGAATGGATTTCCAGAGGAAAAATGGCAGACTACAGGAACCAGGAGCACCACTCAGGTATCCCTGAGGACACAGATAAACCTCCAAGTGCTTCAACGACCCTCTAAAACAGTGTTTCTCAACCTTGTCAACTTGAAGATGTCTGGACTTCAACTCCCAGAATTCCCCAGCCAGCGAATGCTGGCTGGGGAATTCTGGGAGTTGAAGTCCAGACATCTTCAAGTTGACAAGGTTGAGAAACACTGCTCTAAAAGGATGCAAATGACCAGCTGTCTGCAAGGAACATAAATCCTTCCATTCCCCACTATCCTGTCAGAGCTGAAGAAGAAGCTTCTTGGGTGAGAAGCGGAACGTCTTCAAAAGAAAAGAAAAAAACAGAAAGTCCAGTTGCCTCCTGAAAAAGCACCTTTGGGACTGACAAGCTCAGCATCTTTAACTGCTGAGCCATCAGCCCCTCCCCCCCACAAGAAAGTCCATTTAATTTGTCATAAGTATATTTCACAGTTTTATTCACAAGATGAAACGTTAGTGATATTTCAGGACCTAGAGAAAATGAAAAGTATGTGTGACCTTGCAATTAGGACTTTCACACAGTACACAGTTAAATTCACTAGCTGCATTACTGCACATAGTGAGGCTCCATAAATCTTAGCAACTTTTATTATTGGGCAGCCATTAGAAGCCATTTTCTCCTCTTTGTGCTTATATTCCGACTATTTTACAGGATCTCAAATTACCTATTCCTAGCAATCAGGTTGTTGCTATTTCAAAGATAATTTTCCCCTCCTGACTATTTTGCATTTACTGGAGTCTAACTGTCTGCCTTCCCTGCACTTTGGACCAACTTTGAAAATAATATCCCAATGATAACTGAACCAAAACTTCTCCTGTGGAAAGTGGATCTTTTAAAAACATTCTTAGTGTTGGATTAAAAGTGATCCGATCGCTTAAGATTATCTCATCCCTTTATCTATTGCTTGTCATCCATACTGCCAACTAATTTTCTAGAAGAATGAAATGTTTCAAAGGCAAGCAAACAGGAAAAAAAAATCTTATGCATGAATCAGAGGTGATATTCAGCAGGTTCTGACCAATTCTGGAGAACCGGTAGTGGAAATTTTGTGTAGTTCGAAGAACCAGTAAATACCATCTCTGACTGGCTCCATGCCCATGCCCATCAAGCCATACTGCGCCCACCAAGCCAAACACACAGAACTGGTAGTAAAAAAAAATGAATCCCACCACTGGCATGAATTCAACGTTCATTGTTATCAAGTGATAGTTAGAACAGGCGCTGCCACCAGACTCCAACAGCGAGGGGCCCTATGAGTCGGCTCTGGAGGATGTGGAGGACCCTGGACAGGGTTCCGACTCCGAGCAGGGCGCAGAGAGGCTGGTTGGCCACCAGGAGGCGCCTGAACCTTGGACCAGTGGGGAGGAGACAAGTGAGTGTGTTTCTGATGTCAGCAGTGAGTTGTTCCTGGATGCCCGGCACCGAAGAGCTAATAGGCGTCAGGAACAGTTGTGCAAATACAGGAGGTAATTGCACTCAGCTGGTGGTAATTAGGCTCCTCTCCAGACTATAAAAGACTGCTTGTGCACACACCCTTTTGCAGAAATCAACACAAGAATGAATGTTGGAGAACAGTCTTGTGAGCCTGGCAGGCTGGATTGCTGCCACGGCTTATCTGTGTTGGATTGCTGCCAAGGTTTATCTGTGCCGGTTTGCTGCCAAGGACCTGTCTGTCTGTTAATAAATTCCGTAAAATATCTTTGACTCGGAGTGTGTTGGTGTGGAATGAGGGGGGTCA